>NC_047118.1:29338296-29521489 GCF_902500255.1 Thalassophryne amazonica | reverse complement strand
AACTTCAGATTAGTGCATTATTGTAAATTAAAAGATATGTGTTATATTTTCACATTGTACAAATGACAGACTTGACATTAATGTAGTCAAACTATCACGGATTAATTTGGTTTTAAATCAAAAATCATAAGTCAAACCTGCTTTGCTTTTAAGATGTCGGCCTCATGGCTGGACCACTGTATGCTGTGAAGGATAATGATGCTTCTCTACAGCAGTGGACAAGGCACTGATCTGAATAATACTGGATAGTTCATTGGCCCACACGCTCCGTACAAACCATTGAAGCAAACTGGGGCCATATGACCACTTGCATGTTATGCAGACCGCACATAGACTGCTTATGAGACATCAACAATTTGGGTAATAACTGAGCTGATTCTCCATTTTCTTATTTTTGTTCTCCAGATAATGTAACCGTCTCCCTCCTAATCTATGTCTGCCACGATACTGTTTCATTTATTCCTTTCTTCTTTTAGTATTTTGACACATTCTCATACAGCTTGGACTCTGGCAGGCGGACACATCTCTTCCTCTCCCCTTATTTCTGCTCCAACCTTCAAAGTCCCTACTTCACCAGACTGTGAATTCTTCAAAGTATATTGGATTAACGATGAATTGATCAGCTGGTCTCTGAATGCTTTGACACCATTTTTTCTACAAAAGATCAGGGACAGGGGACCCTGCATGCCCAGATGGACTTACCTGCGGGCTATGTTCTGGATGCCTGGGAGACGTGGCGAATCACATGCTTTGTGCCATTCTCTATGGAGGACATGAGTTTATTTATATTTGGTTTCATTAGGAGGGCTGGCACTTATTGGCTTATGTGCTGCCTGACCTATTGGAAAATGGGCAGACTGCTGCCACCAGAACCATGACCCTTCACCTGTCTGTCATGATTAATGAGTTGGGCATGGTGATGCATTCTCAGACTGCGGTGGATGGTATCTCAGAGAAAATGCGCACCTTACAGATGAAGATGAAGCTTTCAGAGAGCGAGGAATATATTGGGATCTGGTTTGTTCATGTGGAGACTATAAAGTGTTTTTCACTGCGCAACCACAAACCGGCAGGCTTATCAGCCTCTGAAGGATAAAATCCCCATTGTATTCCTCCAGAAGAATGTTTACAGCCTTGGGAAAATTCCCTGCCTGTTCTTCTCTAACTCCCACATGGACAGAAAAACAACTGACTCACACAAGGACAAGAGACTGAAGCATGCTCCACATCATTCCTACCCCCCTCCTGTCCTCATCCACCACACCATCCCGGCCCCCGCTCATGCCGCTCCATGCCCCTCCGGGGGCGCGGTTTTAACAGCAGTAGTCCCCGTTCCCCCCAAGATAGCGGCGGCGTGACTCCTGTTGCTGCGGCTACCACACACTCCATCTCCTCAATTTTGGAAAACGGACTGTTTCAAGTTTAGTGCACATAAACAATGTCAAATGTATATGTTGTCTTTAATTCTGATGTGTGCATTACTGTAAACAAGTAATAATTGTGGATTAATTGCTGTATCTTGTCTGTGGCAATTTGAGGTGGACGTATCCATTGTGCACTTGTAATGACAATGACAATAAATCTCATCCATCCATCCATCCATCTTCCCTTCTATTCTCAATCACTTATATCTCACGGGACAAAACTCAGTTCTAAAAAAATTATGATTTTTTTTTAATCAAAGTTGTACAAATGTGTAATCATCAGCAAGCTTACACACACACACACATATATATATATATACACACACACACACTCAACAAAAATATAAACGCAACACTTTTGGTTTGCTCCCATTTTGTACGAGATGAACTCAAAGATCTAAAACTTTCTCCACATACACAATATCACCATTCCCCTCAAATATTGTTCACAAACCAGTCTAAATCTGTGATAGTGAGCACTTCTCCTTTGCTGAGGATAATCCATTCCCAACCTCACAGGTGTGCCATATCAAGATGCTGCATTAGGACACCATGATTAGTGCACAGGTGTGCCTTAGACTGTCCACAATAAAAGGCCACTCTGAAAGGTTCAGTTTAGTTTTATTTTTGGGGGGGGATACCAGTCAGTATATGGTGTGAACCACCCATTTGCCTCATGTAGCTGCAACCCATCTCCTTCGCATAGAGTTGATCAGGGTCTGTCAATTGTGGCCTGTGAATGTTGGTCCACTCCCTTTCCAATGGCTGTGCGAAGTAGTTGCTGGATATTGGCAGGAACTGGTACACCGCTGTCATATACGCTGGTTCCAGAGCATCCCCAAACATGGCTCAATGGGTGCCATTGTCCGGTGCGTATGCCTGGCCATGCAAGAACTGGGACATTTTCAGCTTCCAAGAATTGTGTACAGATCCTTGCAACATGGGGCCGTGCATTATCCTGCTGCAACATGAGGTGATGTTCTTGGATGTATGGCACAACAATGGGCCTCAGGATCACATCACGGTATATCTGTGCATTCAAAATGCCATCAATAAAATGCACCTGTGTTCTCCGTCCATAACAGATGCCTGCCCATACCATAACCCCACCGCCACCATGGGCCACTCGATCCACAACACTGACATCAGAAAACCGCTCACCCACACGACGCCACACACGCTGTCTGCCATCTGCCCTGAACAGTGTGAACCGGGATTCATCCATGAAGAGAACACCTCTCCAACATGCCAAACGCCAGCGAATGTGAGCATTTGCCCACTCAAGTCGGTTACGACGACAAACTGGAGTCAGGTCGAGACCCCCGATGAGGACGACAAGCACGCAGATGAGCTTCCCTGAGACGGTTTCTGACAGTTTGTGCAGAAATTCTTTGGTTATGCAAACTGATTGTTTCAGCAGCTGTCCGAGTGGCTGGTCTCAGACGATCTTGGAGGTGAACATTGCTGGATGTGGAGGTCCTGGGCTGGTGTGGTTACAGTGGTCTGCGGTTGTGAGGCTGGTTCGATGTACTGCCAAATTCTCTGAAACGCCTTTGGAGACGGCTTATGGTAGAGAAATGAACATTCAATACACGAGCCAAAAGCTCTGGTTGACATTCCTGCTGTCAGCATGCCAATTGCACACTCCCTCAAATCTTGGACATCTGTGGCATTGTGCTGTGTGATTAAAACTGCACCTTTTCAGAGTGGCCTTTTATTGTGGGCAGTCTAAGGCACACCTGTGCACTAATCATGGTGTCTAATCAGCATCTTGATATGGCACACCTGTGAGGTGGGATGGATTATCTCAGCAAAGGAGAAGTGCTCACTGTCACAGATTTAGACTGGTTTGTGAACAGTATTTGAGGGAAATGGTGATATTGTGTATGTGGAAAACGCTTTAGATCTTTGAGTTCATCTCATACAAACTGTGAGCAAAACCAAAAGTGATGCGTTTACATTTTTGTTGAGGTATATATATATATATATATATATATATAAAAGTCATGATGGATAACATCAACCCAGTCTCACGGTATGTTGTGATTCAGCTGCACAAAATATCAATCATTCCGTGACGGCTGCATGAAATTAAAAGTGAGGTGGGGGGGGGGGGGGGGGGTCGGGTGGTTAAGGTTTAGGGTTGGGTAGAGTAGGGTTAGTAACAGTGAGGTAAAAAAAAAAAACCCTATCACAAAATTTGAATCATTCGTGATGGGATTCCCCCCCCCCACCCCCCCCAAAAAAAAAAAAAAAAAAAAAAAAAAACGTGAGACTGGGCTGATAATATATCAAGAGTGGATTTTTTTTTATAGTGTACTGAAATAATAGAACAATACTTATCTAGCTACAGGAGAGTTGGTTTTCCCTTGCAATGTTAATATTTAGACCACACAGCCTCTATGAGCTTCACGCCCTAATATTAGTAATAAAGCTCATAGCAACAACACCTAAAGCTCCAAAACTATGCACAAGTAGACCTAATAAATGTCTTAAAATAGTTTGTCCAACGCAAAAGTCAACATGTGGGTACACACAAGCCACGCCAGCTATTATTATTATTATTATTATTATCTTTGCCTATATGCTGGAATAATTGTGAGAACTCTTCAGATTATTGTTCATTACTTCCAATTTCAATCATACTCACAGGTGAAATGTTCATCCATAGCCTTTGAACTGGCAATTTGCGCAGTTATAGCTGCACATGAAGGTACTGTTTTACAAAATCACAAAGAATTAAAGCTGCATGTGCCTGGTAAAAATCAACAGAAAAGAGCGTTCAGGAGCGTGACATGGGAGTGGTAATATGGTGTTGGTTGCTTCATAAATATTGGCCAATGAGCGATCCAGTGTTACATAGAGATCAGTGGGTGGGCACACAAACACAGGAAGTGCTGACTCATTGGTTGTGTTTGGGTTTGCGGTTGCCTTTGATTGTATCAGAAGTGTTGACGGTGTTTAACTCAAAATTGGCTTGTCAGTATCTGAGAGTGTACCGATGACAATACTGAAAGTTATTGGTTAGCGGTTAGCTGTAGCTTCCAATAAATGTTTTGGTGGTTTATCAGTTTAGAGTTATACAAGATAACTTTTCAGTTAGCTGATTAGCAGTTATCGAAGCTAAGGTTTTGGTTAGCTGTGCCCCACCACTGCCACAGAGACAATGCAGCACACACAAACTGATGTGTAGCCAAGATTATCTCCATCTACAACAATTTTTCTTTTTTTCCCCTGAACATTTCATATAAAATCTATAAATATGTGCAATTTATCCCATCACTCATAAGGTAATAACCCCTAGAAGCAGGTTAGCTGGAACTGTCCTCTATCAGATCCTTTTTTCTTGCCTTTTTAAACTTGCAATTCTGTCCATTAACCAGCGTTTCAGTTCTGGTACCGTTGCTGCCTCATATGGTGAGTTAATAACCTCTCCAGGTACATCTTCTGAGTCCAAAATTGGCTCATTAGTACCGCATCTGTCTTTGTTTAAATCCATGGATGCCAGCTGTAGGCATACAGACTGTCCCATGATGCATTGCGTGAGGGGCTACTTCCAGGCATGCACACTGACACATTAGAAATGTTCACTTATCCATCACCTGGCTTGTGTAAAAAAAAAGAGAGAAAAAGAAAAACTAGTTGTAAACTGATTAGTATGAACAACAATCACATTATTTACTTTTGTCCACTAACATACAGTATGTCCTCTTGAAATGGAGATACTGTGGACAGTAATGGTTGGAATTCCTAAACAGTCAATGAAATATTTTAAAAATGAAAATCTAAACAGTGCGCATGTGTGTCCATGTGCACAGGCAGCAGTGCACGGCCGAGGGTGGTGACGGATGATCTGTGCCCACAGCCCTATGAGCTGCTATTACGATGCCCAGAGCAGCACTGCAATTAAATGAGCAAAGGCCTGGATGCTAAGACCAGAGAGCAGCAGCCGGAGAGCTTTGGGCTGAACTGAACACTGTGCTGATTTGTGCACCGAGAAGAGGGCCATGTATTTTTTAATCAATGTCAAGTGATGAAGTGTGCATTTGCCCTCAACAAAAATCCCATGACCAAACACAATAGAGAAAGACAAACTCCAAGGGGTCCCCTTTGTGCACAGTGCAAAGACCAGAGAGACCAACCCCAGCGAACAACACGCACAGCACCCCCACAGACTGAAAGAGCTTCAACTTGGATACCAAATATCATTTTAATACATCAAATAGCGTTCGATAAGTGATCAGCGACCAATAATTAGAAAATTGGCGAATCCAAGGCCATTCCTCAAGACAGACATATGCTGACGTTTCTGCCGGTTATCTAGTATTGGGAATCATTCCTGAAGCAAAACAAGTCAGGGAGAGAGGTTGGCTGCCCTCCAAAGTTGTCTCCTCAATTTTACAGGCCTGTTTTCCCTTTCAGCCAATTCAGCCCCAAATATCGATCATGGAGAAGTGCGAGAGCAGAGAGAGAGACAGAGAGAGAGAGAGAGAGAGAGAGAGAGAGAGAGAGGAGAGAGGACGAGATGGAGAGAGAGAGGGAGAGAGAGAGAGAGAGAGAGAGACAGAGACAGAGACAGAGACAGAGACAGAGACAGACAGAGAGAGAGACAGGGACAGAGAGAGAGACAAACAGAGAGAGAGAGACAGACAGAGACAGAGAGAGAGGAGAGACAGAGAGAGACAGAGACAGAGAGAGACAGAGACAGACAGACAGAGAGAGAGAGAGACAGGGACAGAGAGAGAGACAGACAGAGAGAGAGAGACAGAGAGAGAGAGAGAGACAGGGACAGAGACAGACAGACAGAGAGAGAGAGACAGACAGAGAGCGAGACAGACAGACAGAGAAAGAGAGACAGAGAGAGAGAGACAGAGAGAGAGCGAGACAGAGAGAGAGAGACAGACAGACAGAGAGCGAGACAGAGAGAGACAGAGAGAGAGAGAGAGACAGGGACAGAGACAGACAGACAGAGAGAGAGAGACAGACAGAGAGCGAGACAGACAGACAGAGAAAGAGAGACAGAGAGAGAGAGACAGCGAGAGAGCGAGGACAGAGAGAGAGAGAGACAGACAGACAGAGAGCGAGACAGAGAGAGAGCGAGAGACAGACAGACAGAGAGAGAGAGAGACAGAGAGAGAGAGAGAGAGAGACAGAGACAGAGAGAGAGTCAGAGAGCCTGAACACCTAAATGCAAGAGAAGGGGTAGAAAAAAAAACAGAAAAGGGGAATTAGAGATGGGATGGGGAGAGAAGGAGGAAAGAAGGAAACTGAGGCTAAGGAAGTGGTATTTGGAGAAACTGCAGAAACCTTTTTTGTGTATGCCCCCCCCCCCCCCACACACACACAGTCATGTGACATAAGGTGTGATGTGAGTGAGGTTGAGTTGAAGCATCCCAGTGACAATAGTTATATTTTCAGAAATGCTCACAAACTGCTCGAGCTGATTTGAAGTCTTGAACAGAGCTTTCATCATTCTCACTTTTCTTCTTCAATTAAGAGAGAAGAGCTCGGCCCCTTGCAATTATTAATTGATTTTAATTCATTCCCCACTTTTGAGATTGGTGCAGTTGGCTTTTAAACAACAAATCCATGCATTGCAATGCATCAACTTTTTCATCCGTCCACATCTACTGCAGAAGCAAGAAAGATCATAGAGGTGTGAAAGGGTGAGTTCATGCTGAATGTGCATCCCTCACAAACAGACATCTGATACTGAAAGCAATGGCACCGTAATCAGATCATCAACCCAAAGACCATTGACCTAAAGGGAAAGCTCAGTGATCCCTGACTGAAGCGCGGCACATTAAGGAGGCTTCTGGATGGCTGCTTCAGAATTATGGGACCACAGACCATGAGCAGGCGGGCGTGTGGGCATAAAGGAAGCCACAACTGCAATTCTGTGATGCATTATTCTCATAAGTTCTCTCAGCTTTTATTGGACTCTTTACAGTCCTGGACTCCGCTGCACTGCGTGTAATCTGACAAGAGCCTTTAAGGGCTTGATGCAATTACACAAAATTAAATTACAAGACATTGGGTGTGCCAAAGCAGTCTGCCTTATCAAAAGGACCATTTGGAATGCTACTTCAGAACATGCCAGATGGATGTGGCTGAAAACTTGGGATGATCTTCAACATGGGAGGCAAGCTGATCACTTTCCATGAAACTGACAGTCTCCAGCAGCTGGGTTGGGGGCGCGAAAGGCATAAGGGGGAGAGTCAACAGGCCGCCTGTACATAGGTTTACACATGATAAAATATTCATTTGCTAAGTGGTCCAGAATTTTGCCCTTTGAGAGGTTCATGCATTGTTTAGGGAGCAGCACAGCGGCGGAGCATGAGGCGGATGGTGACTGAGAAAGTACTTGATAATGGGGCCAAACAGGAGAGCTGATTTATGTGCACAGTCACCTCGGCAAAAGAGAAGGAGAGAGACAGAAAAGGGAAGAGTGTTTTGCAGGTGCTCTATTGTCAAAAGCGGTTCGCCTCGTCTGCGACGGGCCACGTTTGGCACAGCCATCTCCGTGCCTTTTCTTCTCTACCTGTATTGTATCTGCGGCATTTTTAATCGTGTGTGTTCTCAAATGCCGATTAAGACGAAGTTACAAGTCACCCTGGGATGGGTGTTTTTTTGGCGAAGCAGCGGGTGGCGGGCTGCAGAAGACTGTCCCATAACAATGACTGATCAGTGGCAAGTGCTGCTGACAGCAACACAGTGCCCCCGTCTGTGGCACAACACACGGCAAACAGAGTGATACTGTCATCAGAGCGTTCTTAATCTGAAGAGCGAGCTGCAATGTGGTTGCTTGTTTGATAAAATTTCTGTCTCATTTGTGCTGAAAGCACAACACACATAAGGAACCAAAACAGTAGCAACAAAACAACTACATAAAAATCCTTTGAAATGGACCGTGGTGCGCTGGAACTGACTAAAATGTCTGATTGTCTGTGCACAGCGGGCCTCAGTCCTTCACTCCACCATAATGCAGTGGCCCCTCCTTACTTCCCACAACACAGCAACAGCTTGGGCTAATGCTCAGGCCAGAAGTGGTCGCCGCATTCCCAGCAAACACAATCCAATCTTTAACCTCTTTACAGTGTGCATGATATACTTTGCAAGCAGGGGCCAAGGGTTTATCCATTATGAATGAGACCCATATTACTCCAGGCATTAGCAATGTATGAGCTGGGCTTTAGAAACACAGTCTGGCTTTTTTTCTGCCTGCCTCCCTGCCACTCCTTCCTCGCTGTTTTTTTTCCTTTCCAAGCCACGTGTTGCTGCTCTCACACAGCCTCCCATGGACATCCTGACTCTTGCCTGACAGCGCATATGCGCTAAGACCCGCCTGTCCGATTGGCAGCTCCTTGAACGCACAGAGTTTGAAGAAGCGGGGCCGCGCCTGGGGCTGCGAACCACCACTGATCTCAGCTTTGCTCACTCCACAGCTCATCATTTCTAACCTGAAAGACCCGCGACTCAGCTTGTTCACGAGTGCTGCCTGGTCTTCTTCAGTCTGATTCAGTGCATCTACTGCATCTGTGATGATATCTGATTTCTCAAAGCCAGCCAGCTGAAACTTTAATGAAGACATACCATCAGAAAAAATAACATTGATGCAGAATATACCACTGTGCTACTCTAAGCATTTACATATGTAGCACCATTCTATAATACTTATACTTTGGAATGGGAGGGTGCTTTGGGTCCAATCTCCAATTAAAGGTATTAGGAGCTTCAGAACATGCAGTGTGGAATGCTGTCCTGGTAAGTGAATTTAGATTCAGGAACATTTGTTGTCAACATATAACACTTTTTATTTAATTTCTAACAACAAAAACACATTAACAAAACCCCACATTTGCTAAAATGCAAACAAATTAGAACAATAAAAACAACCCACATGTATGTATACCCAAACTCTTAAAATGATAAACCCACTTTTCCGACTCCCCTTGAACACAACACACCCGGGACCACACACACACACACACACACAGTCAACTTTTCAATTTCAACTTCAATTTATTTTCATTTTTATAGCACCAAATCACAACAAAGTTGCCTCAAGGCGCTTCACACAAGTAAGGTCTAACCTTACTAACCCCCAGAGCAACAGCGGTAAGGAAAAACTCCCTCTGAGGAAGAAACCTCAAGCAGACCAGACTCAAAAGGGTGACCCTCTGCTTGGGCCATGCTACAGACACAAATTACAGAACAATTCACAAAGTGAATATACAGGAAATGTTGCCGGTGCGCAGGACAGGAGGGTTTCAGAAACAGACACCACACCCATCTCTGGATGGAGCTGCACATCAAACAGAGAGAAAAAAAAAAACAGAATCAGGCATCAGAAAGACAACAAATACAGTATAATTTGTCAGCATTTAGCAACAAGAAAAACAGTAAATACTAAGGTGATTGCTGGCCACTAGCCCTAAGCTTCACTAAAAGACCCAGAATTTAAATAAAGTTGAGGCTGCGGCCCGCTCCGTTTACTAATAAAAATAATTAAAAGAGACACGAAGCCAATGAAGAGATGCCAAAATGGGTGTAGTGTGGTCAAACTTTCTGCTTCCTGTCAAAAGTCTGGCAGTTGGAGATCCCTGATGCTGGACTGCGGTAAACCAGAAAATAGAAGATTGCAGTAGTCCAACCTAGAAGAGACAAATGCATGAATCAGGGTCTAAGCATCAGTCATAGACAGGATGAGACGAATCTTCGCTTTATCCCGCAGGTGGAAGAAAGCAATCCTCGTAATATCTCTAATGTAGAGGTCAAAGGACAACGTAGGATCAAAAATTACCCCAAGGTTCTTCACTTTGTCAGTGTGATGTCTTGCCCTCACACCATCCAGGCGAGAGGAACTTATGGAACAAATAACTTGCCATGCAGGCCAGTCCCTGGCCTGCCATACAGAATCCACCAATTGTCCGCTTTGTGTGCGTTGAAACTACTCGGGTCATCATACAATACGTGGACACGTCCCAATGAAACTCTGTGTTGCAACAAACCTCATTTGTTCATTTATATAGCGCCAAATCACAACAGAAGGCGCTTCACACAAGTAAAGTCTAGCCTTACCAACCCCCAGAGCAGCAGTGGTAAGAAAAACTCACTCTAAGGAAGAAACCTCAAGCAGGCCCGACAAAGGGGTGACCCTCTGCTTGGGCCATGCTACAGACATAAATTATAAAACAGACGCAAAATTACAGACGTGTTGGAATAGGCCATATCTCTCCTCCACTAGTCTCGGCGGTGCCTCCAGCTGCTCTGAATGCATCTGTCTGCCTGCTCAAGGTTGTTGGCTGTCCCATCTTGCTGTCTGGTGTTCCTATCAGCTATCAGTCGCGGTGAGAGCGTCTCCTCTGTCTGATCGCCCACGAACAGTGTGCCGAGTTTGTGTCCGGGGTAAGTGTTCTCTGTGCGGAGTCGAAACTCCTGTCCATCCACTCAAACTCCCGAGCGAGAGAGGAAAAGATTTCTGTCATCGACGGAGCTTCCTCCATTGAAGCACACACCTCCCATCCAAGCGTGTCCTCTCTTCAGTTGTCCCCAAGCACTGAAACCCCACCTCACTCATACACTCCACTAATCACTCCATGCCACACGCCCTCAAACCAGCCAATCAAAACTGACGTGCAACTCATGTCACAGTGACTCTCCTGATCTGGAATCCTTCAATCAGACATTATTGCTGTTAGCAGTAACACCAATAACCTGGTGCAAACTTTTACATTAATGTAAACATACGATTTACATCAAACACAAAGAAATCCACACATTTCCTTCCTTTCTAACCCTGATTTTCCACCGGGCTATACATAGCTTACAGCTTATCATACAGATTTCATCAAACTGTCCACTCATATACTTTTAAAATGGATTGTGGATGTGTGAGCTGTCTAAATTTTATATACAGTAGTGTTGAGAATAATAGTAGTGCTATGTGACTAAAAAGATTAATCCAGGTTTTGATTATATTTCTTATTGTTACATGGGAAACAAGGTACCAGTAGATTCAGTAGATTCTCACAAATCCAACTAGACCAAGCATTCATGATATGCACACTCTTAAGGCTATGAAATTGGGCTATTAGTAAAAAAGTAGAAAAGGGGGTGTTCACAGTAATAGTAGTGTGGCATTCAGTCAGCGAGTTCGTCAATTTTGTGGAACAAACAGGTGTGAATCAGGTGTCCCCTATTTAAGGATGAAGCCAGCACCTGTTGAACATGCTTTTCTCTTTGAAAGCCTGAGGAAAATGGGATATTCAAGACATTGTTCAGAAGAACAGCGTAGTTTGATTAAAAAGTTGATTGGAGAGGGGAAAACTTATACGCAGGTGCAAAAAAATATAGGCTGTTCATCTACAATGATCTCCAATGCTTTAAAATGGACAAAAAAAAAAAAAAAACAGATGCGTGGAAGAAAACAGAAAACAACCATCAAAATGGATAGAAGAATAACCAGAATGGCAAAGGCTCACCCATTGATCAGCTCCAGAATGATCAGATACAGTGCTGTGACATTTAGAAGATGCCTGTGTGAAGCTAATTTATTTGCAAGAATCCCCCGCAAAGTCCCTCTGTTAAATAAAAGACGTGCAGAAGAGGTTACAATTTGCCAAAGAACACATCAACTGGCCTAAAGAGAAATGGAGGAATATTTTGTGGACTGATGAGAGTAAAATTATTCTTTTTGGGTCCAAGGGCCACAGACAGTTTGTGAGATGACCCCCAAACTCTGAATTCAAGCCACAGTTCACAATGAAGACAGTGAAGCATGGTGGTGCAGGCATCATGATATGGGCATGTTTCTCCTACTATGGTGTTGGGCCTATATATCACATACCAGGTATCATTTATCAGTTTGGATATGTCAAAATACTTGAAGAGGTCATGTTGCCTTATGCTGAAGAGGACATGCCCTTGAAATGGGTGTTTCAACAACACAATGACCCCAAGCACACTAGTAAACCAGCAAAATCTTGGTTCCAAACCAACAAAATTAATGCCTCGCAGATGTGAAGAAATCATGAAAAACTGTGGTTATACAACTAAATACTAGTTTAGTGATTCACAGGATTGCTAAAAAAGCAGTTTGAACATAACAGAGTTTGTAGCATCAACAGCAGATGCTACTATTATTGTAAACACCCCCTTTTCTACTTTTTTTTTAACTCATAGCCCAATTTCATAGCCTTAAGAGTGTTCATATCATGAATGCTTGGTCTTGTTGGATTTGTGAGAATCTACTGAATCTACTGGTACCTTGTTTCCCATGTAACAATAAGAAATATACTCAAAACCTGGATTAATCTTTTTAGTCACATAGCACTGCTATTATTCTGAACACTACTGTATTGTGCAGTATTTGTGCAGAACACCAAGTTAAAGTTAAACACTTTCCAAACATTACGCTTCAGTTCAAGACTGATTCTTGGAACAATCTGATTAATCATTAATTGTTGCCTTTTGCTTGTGATTTGTTGTGTTGTGATGTAATTCAGTTCAGTAAAGTATAATGCCACAAAAGCAAGTTCATGAGAGAAATAAGTCAACAGTTTAGGTCAACAGTGTTGGTTGGTTGATTACAAATTATTAAAAAATGCCAGTCGTCATGCAATTTGCATTTGTGAATAAACAGCAACTATTAAAACTCAGAATACACTCAGATTCAATAAATCTAGAAGATTTCAGACGTCTTTCTGTATGTTGATACTAACTGAGTTGAACAGCTGTTATGCTGAAAGCACTGGGGCTTTTTTACAGCCAACTCCAAAACTACACTGAAAACTGGCCAATGAGCAAATACAGAATATTTCAAGACATCCAAAAGAGGTTCAGAAAAACATGAATCAGGTTGTATGACATGCAGGAACAACCCCCCGCCCCACACACACACACACACACACGCACACCCACGCACACACCAAAAAAGGAGAATTGCTTTGAAAACGGAAAGTTTAGCTTTAACAACAGCAGCCACAACAGCTAAGTCTGTCATGTCTGTCATTTGTGATTTTGTATTTTCATTGTGTTCATGTTTGGGTTTTTCTTTATGTTCAGATTTTGTCTGCTTTGTGTTTTTCTAACTGTACACTCTTGTCTTGTGTTTGGGGTTGGGTCTGGGTGTGTTGATACTAAATTTGTTAAGGGCCCCTTCACACACTGTGCAAATTTGGTTGTATTGCGCATGAAGTGTGCATGAAGCAGGAATCGTATGTGATACGTGTAAAATCACAGCTGTCACCAACGCCTTGTACACTTGTTGCTACATATTTTTGTGCACACCAGCGGCTGAAAGACAGAGTGTGGGCTGTGAAGCCCATGGAACCTCTCGCAGCAGGTGACACACACGAACATCTAAGACTGCTTGTTTGGCACTTAGAAAATGTGACCATTCACACTATCATCACGATGTGAAATTTGTCTAAGTGCTCCACGAGTGTGGCTTTGCAAACAGACACATTGACACATTGGTGTGTGCACTGAACTGACAGGGGGTGTGGCCGCCCACAAGAGCAGCTGTGGAGATCTGTGGATCTGGATGTCATGGCTGGGAAACACGTACTATGTTTGGACGGACATGAACTAACAACTGTCCACTGTGACATGCATGTGTCTGCTTGCTGTCCTCACATGGACATACAGTACATTAAAACATATATCATTCTTGCAATGGGCTGCAGCAAGCCTGTGCACACCGCGCACATTGACAGGCTACCCAGGTGATCCGGATAGTCAGATCATAACACGCAGCAGGTGATGTGAATGTCTCGCCACCTACATGAGCTCTGCTCCACATAACATGGTGTCTGTCCTGCGGCACACCGTCCACAAGACATGCGTGTTGAGCAGGATATGTGCATGGGGCAGCTGGACATGCCACCAGCAGTAGTGGACATGATAAGAGCACCCTGCTTCTCATTCATGTCATTTCATGACTGTACGTCTGTGACCATGGGTCATCTACAGAGGAACAGATGGATCATACTTGTATTGTGCGCTTGATAAGAGTGATTCAATAAAATGCGGTGTTTTTATATGGTGTGTTTTTTTTTAAATACGTCCATGTCCTTCTTGATATCAGCCATTTTTCCACACCTTTCACAGGACAGCGATGTTAGCTCAGTGTTAAAGTTTCTGACTGGGAATCAGAGCTTTTGAAAAGTGCAGGTTCGAATCTCGAAGGTGGCATGTATTTTTTTTATTTTCACAGCAGTTGCACAATGTGGTTACACATCACACAGCTGCTCGCACTGTGTTCCCACATGCATGAACCGTTGCAGCAGCACACCTGCCCATCAGCTTAATGTTTTTGTGGTTCATCTCATACGAGCTGTTCCGCTGTGAGTCACCCTGAGTTGTTCTTATTCATACTATGTGTGAAGGGGCCCTAATGCATGTCAACTATGTGCTATGTACAAGGCATTTTTTTTTAAATTTAGGTTTATTTTAATAGGGACAAGTATGTTCCATGAGTCATGTTACATACTACAACATTTTAGCAAGCGCTAATTCGCAATGTCCGTCCCTAGATGGGTCTTGCATAAAACAAAACAAAAACAAAAAACATAAACACAATAAAAGACATTACAACACAAAGTTAATAAGCGGTCAGTGATGGTCACACTTCTGACTGGTTTGTTGGCACCTCTTCCAATTCCTTGACAACCATGATTGTACATCTGTGTCAACTTTGACATGGGACTTCCAAACTCACATGGCAACACGGTCATCTTGACTACGGTGGTCCATCTCTCCAAAATGGCACACTTCATTCCCCTGAGAGAAACCAAATGATCTGCACAGCCACAGCGCTCCTATACAGAAAATTTTATTGAACAAAAAAGAAATGTAACGTTTCGGGCAAGACGTATTGGAGCACTGTGGCTGTGCGGATCATTTGGTTTCTCTCTTTGATATACTTGGTCCTGCATGCCTTTTTATGTGTTTTGGATGTGCGTGTCTCCATTGCATCACATTTCATTCCCCTGCCTAAATTACAATTACAAGGACATGACTGAGGCAGTGAATAATGATGTTTTCATGGTCTCCCACAGGAAACTGCATTTGGTCAAGGGCCGCAGTTTGTGTCTTGGTTCTGGTCCGAGATCTGCCGAAACGTGGGAGCTTTAGTTAGCCTCTCCTCCAGCCATCACCCCCAGGTCAATAGTCAAACAGAATGGATTAAGAATTAAAGAACGGACTTGGCATCATGTCTGCTCAACAATCCGCAACCTGATCGTAACATCTGCTCTGCTTGGAACTTGCCCACAACACCTTACCATCCACCTCTACAGGACTCTCATCGTTTCATGTTGTCCATGGCTTTCAACCATCTCTGTTTCTGCCCATAGACTCTGATTCCCCGGTCCTGTCCACCTTGACTCTGACAATGAAATGAAGAAACACCTGGGAGTGGGCCGACCATTCTGTCATCAAAACATCAGCCATCTAAAAGACAGCTGCTGATCACAAGAGGACTCTTGTTCCGTCCTATGTTCTGGGTCAGAGAGTTTGGTTATCCACAGTGCAATTACTGCTATGGGTGGAGTTTAAGAAGCTTGCCGCCATGTTTGTAGGACCCTTTCCTGATTCCAAGGTTGTTCACCCTGTAGCTGTTCAGCTCAAGCTTCCCAGGGCCATGTGCGTCATCTGATGTTCCTGGTTTGTGGATTTCAGTCCGGTGTTCAGTGTGCAGAGGCTCCTGTCTGCTCATCGATGGGGCCAGGGGATCCAGTATCTGGTTGACTGGGAAGGTTATGAGCTGGAGGAGTGCTCCTGGATTCCGTCACGCATTGTTCAAGACCCTGATCTCATCTGCAACTTCCATGCCTCACACCCGGTCTCTCCTGGGTGATGTGTGTTGTCATTTCATGTGTGGGTTTTGTATTTTCACTGTATTCATGTTTGGGTTTTTCTTTATGTCCTGGTTTTGTTTGTTTTGTGTTTTTCTGACTGCATGGTTTTGTCTTGTGTTTGGGGTTTAGTCTGGATGTGTCTTGTCCCTTTTGTTTGCCATGCCCTCTTCCTGGTTGTTCTCCCATAACTGTGTCTCATTTGCCCGAATCATACCTGTTATTTAAACCCTCTGTTTTCCCTCCTGTTTTTGCCAGTTCATTGTTCCTTATATCTTCATTCCAGGCTTCTTCTCACAGTCTTGATGTTGTTTGTGGCACACTGTGTACTGAACCTTTTGCCTGTTTTTGATCTTGAATTAGTCTCATGATTTGGATACTGTTGCTGATTTTGGCTTGCCTACCTGTGTAGCAACTATTGCCCGCTATTTCACTAAATCCATTTTTACACTCTATGTGTCTGTGTGTGTGTCACATTTGTGTCCAGCCATTTTGGGTCCAGATTCCTGACAAAGTCATAGTCCCAAAGGGCAATTCTGGCCCCAATTCCCATGATGCTTAGCAACTAAGAAAGGTTGTTGAATACAAAGTAAAAGAAGTAAGTCTGATATAGGTCCTGAGGTGCACAGGTGCCAATATTTTTCATAAGATATCATAGCATGAGTGAATGAGAGAATAAGACTCGCCCTGGACAGGACCCAAGTTGGACACATGGTACTTTCCAACCGAGCTATAGCTGGGTGGAATGAGTCAATGCAGATAAAGAGAACTGTCCAAAGGCAGCATGACCATGACCTGAACTAACTCTCCTGTAGATTTAGCTGACTAAAATCTTTTGATATTTAGTCAACTAGACTGAAACTAAAACAGTTCTAATGATTCTCAATTATGACTAAAACTAATTGACATTTTGGTCTCACAAAAGTAGTGAATGATCTTCTACTTGGAATGGATTCAGACACCACTACGGTTCTGGTGCTGTTAGATTTTAGTGCTGCATTTGATACCGTGGATCATAATATTCTACTCAATACCCTGGAGAATCATTTTAGGATTACTGGGAGTGCCCTTGCATGGTTGATGTCATACCTCACCAGTCGTTCTCATTGTGGTATGTACAGTAACACTACCTCTAACCTTAGTGACATGAAATTTGGGGTTAGGCCCGTCTTAGGCCCCCTGCTTTTCTCCCTTTATATAGCACCCCTTGGACACATACTGCAGTGTTTTGGGATTACCTTTCACTGCTATGCTGATGATACTCAGTTATACATGCCGATAACTGCTGGCAATCTCATCCACATAAAATCCTTAGAAGATTGCCTTGCATCGGTGAAAAACTTGATGTCTAGTTATTTCCTACTTTCAAACTCTGACAAGACTGAAATAATGGTTCTTGGTCCAGTGAGACATTGGCATCAATTTGGTGGGCTATCGCTTAGCGTAGGCATGTGTGTCATACATCACACTGACAAAGTGAGGAACCTTGGGGTAATTTTTGATCCTACATTGTCCTTTGACCTCTACATTAGAGATATTACAAGGACTGCTTTCTTCCACCTGCAGAATATAGCAAAGAGTCGTCTCATCCTGTCTATGGCTGATGCTGAGACCCTGATTCATGCATTTGTCTCTTCTAGATTGGACTACTGCAATGTTCTATTTTCTGATTTACTGCAGTCCAGCATTAGGTCTCTCCAATTGGCTCAAAATCCTCCCGCCAGACTTTTGACATGAAGCAGAAAGTTTGACCACATTATACCCATTTTGGTGTCTCTTCACTGGCTTCATGTCCCTGTGAGATCAGATTTTAAGGTTCTGTTACTAACCGATCAAATTATTCATGGACTAGCACCTCCCTACTTGACCTACTTAAACCCTATGTACCGGCCCAGGCTCTGCGTTCTCACGGTGCAGGACTACTTTTTGTCCCTAGGGTGAATAAAAAGTCTGCGGGTCACAGAGCTTTCTCTTACTGTGCCCCTGTTCTGTGGAATGATCTCCCTGCATCAATAAAACAGTCAGATTCTGTAGACACTTTCAAGTCCAGACTGAAGACACACTTATTTTCCCTTTTGTATGGCTAGCATACTGGCATAGTATGGTATTATGTTTTTTACTGTTTCAATTCATTTTATTAGTAAATGGAGCGGGCCACAGCCTCAACATTATCTAAAGTCTGAGTCTTTTAAAGAAGCTTAGGGCTAGTGGCCGGTGATCACCTTAGTTTTTCTTCTGTTTTTCTTGTTGCTTAATGTTGAGAAATTATACTGTATTTTTTTCTTTTGCTGATGCCTGATTCTGTTTTTTTCTCTGTTTGAGGTGCAGCTCCATCCAGAGGGGTGGTGTGTTTTTCTGCAAGCCTACTGTCGTGTGCACTGGCATGGGCTGCCAAAATTTCCTGTACATTAATTTTTGTGAATTGTGATGGTAGCATGGCCCAAGCAGAGGGTCACCCCTTTGAGTCTGGTCTGCTTGAGGTTTCTTCCTCAGAGGCAGTTTTTCCTTACCACTGTTGCTTTGAGGGTTAGTAAGGTTAGACCTTGCTTGTGTGAAGCGCCTTCAATTTTTTCAATTCAATTTCAATTTATTTTCATTTATATAGCACCAAATCACAACAGAGTTGCCTCAAGGTGCCTTGCCTTACTTCGCATCATGAGGGATGTGACTAAATGTATATGCTGGTGGGCAGGCCTCATTCAAGGGGAGGACAGCTGTAGGTTTAAGCCAGGTTTCACATAACCCAATCATATCTAAGTGATGATCAATAATTAGATCATTGATCAAAAATGATTTTGAGGACAGTGATCTTATGTTAATGAGACCCAGACTAAGGACTTCAGTGGGGTTGACAGTTGAACTGTTTGGGTTTAGCGGTGGTTCCAGAGTAGCATATATAAGATGCCTAGAAGCAGGTTTAGGTTTGAGACATTCCACGCGCGTTGTAGGTAGCAGACATGAAATCTTTGATATTGCTGGAACAACCACTGGGCCATCCTCAATTTCAACATCATCCAATATAGTAATGGTATTAAGTTTGGAAGGCATGTCCCTCTATGATTTTTATGGACATGACTACGGAAGCAGGCCACAGTCTCAACTTGTTGAATTTCCCTCCCTGGCAGATAAATTGCACTATCACCATAGTGGATTTTCTGCACTAATTTCCCCGCTAAGGTAATGGATTCCACACCCACATTTGTCATAAGCCTTGCAGGGTCTCTAATCACCTGCTCTGTGGCCTTGAGGGAACTTGTTGTGATTTGGTATTATATAAATGAAAATAAATGAAATAAACAATTAAATAAATGATTGTAACAAGGGTAACTCAAATTTCCCAATGTCCCACCAAATTAAAAGGACACTTCAATTATAGACCCCTAAGCAGCATATCTGTATCTGTCATTGTATCTCTGTCAAAACATTCAATTGTACATGTCATTCTTTCAAATGTACACACATATTGAAAAAAAATCATTCTCATGGAAAAGCAATTATATGCACCAAACGATTTCTAAAAGATAATCAGCTCATTGTCTTCAATCAATCAATCAATTTTTTTATATAGCGCCAAATCACAACAAACAGTTGCCCCAAGGCGCTTTATATTGTAAGGCAAGGCCATACAATAATCATGTAAAACCCCAACGGTCAAAACGACCCCCTGTGAGCAAGCACTTGGCTACAGTGGGAAGGAAAAACTCCCTTTCAACAGGAAGAAACCTCCAGCAGAACCAGGCTCAGGGAGGGGCAGTCTTCTGCTGGGACTGGTTGGGGCTGAGGGAGAGAACCAGGAAAAAGACATGCTGTGGAGGGGAGCAGAGATCGATCACTAATGATTAAATGCAGAGTGGTGCATACAGAGCAAAAAGAGAAAGAAACAGTGCATCTTGTAGCTATGGTCAAACTGTGAAGTGTCCAGAATCTGTTATTTAGTCATCAGCTTGCAAAGAAAAAAAAACACTCCTAAATATGCTCCTGATGCTCATAAATGTGCAAATAAGGGAGTTTTTTCCTCACCACTGTCGCCTGGGTGCTTGCTCTGGGGGTTGATAAGGTTACACCTTATTTGTGTGAAGCACCTTGAGGCAACTTTGTTGTGATTTGGCGCTATATAAATGAAAATAAAATGAAAAATTGAAATTGAAATTTGGTCCAGACTATGACAAAAACTAACCCGAAATAATGACTTCAGCTCTGTTGATGAGGCACTTATGCCCAATGACAAAAAACAGACTGAAGGCTGTGAGACTTGTGTTTCATAATTTCAATGAATTAAAAATTTGCCTTGTTCAGGACTGACTGTACTGCACAGATTGTGATTCTAATATTAATTGTTAAATTTTTTGCATTAGTTTGGCATTAGTGTCATCATTCAAGCTAAAGCTAAGGCAAGGGTTGAGTGCACCTGTTTTTCATGTGGAAAGTTCTTCCTCATCCTGCTCCCAGCCCAGCCTATTCTCCATGTAATGTGTAGTTGTGCCAGGAAGGGGATCAGGCATAAATCAACAAGGAGCTTGACGTCAGATCTGCTGTCAAACATGAGTCAAACACGGGAGATGCCTAAGGGACTTACTTTTATTCAAGCTAATGCTAGTTAGTTCTCAGCCAGCTTATGAAGAGTAATACAAATATGGGCTTGGGGACAACTCTGATTTAATTAGAACATTGCTCCAGTTCGTCGAAGTTCAGCATAACAGATGATCAATTACCATCTCACCTGAGCAAGCATGGAACTCACATGGAATCTTGAATCTATGATGATATTGATTTGGCACTTCTTTTAATTCTGGATGCACTTCCTCGCACAACTACAGAGCCACACGGAGAAATACGGAAACACAGAGAAATAACTGAATGTGCATGTTTGACATGAAAAGAATGTGCAAGCTGGAAAGTGGTGGGTTTGAACCCAGTACCTAATTTGAACTGACTTTAATTCTGCTTTCACTGTTTTCATTCTATATTCAACATCAAATTCTAAGTGTGTCTTATGAAACAAATCAATAATTACTCCCTTTCTGGTTTTAGTAAATAATACACATAATACACTTAAAGGCATGATAACTATTGCCAGTGAAAAGTCTTCTGTCATGTGTAAGCCATTTAAAACTAATGCAATAGTTAAAAAATAAATAAGAAAAGACCATCACCAAATCAATACCCAAAGTTGTAAAATGCCACCACCAGAATGCAGCACTTTCAAATGCCACCAGTTCTAATATAAATAATAAAAATCATAACCAATGAATATACCTCTACAGTATGTAAAGCATTGCTTTAATTTTACCTAAAAATATTTATTTTATGAAATACATCTAGTCATTTTTGAATGGTTTATCTATTTATTTAAAAAAGTAAAAACTGAAGGAAATCAAGTGTAAGGCCTGAAAAAAGTTTCTGTATGAAGTATTTTAGCCATAAGGTCAAGTGAGAGGGGGAAGTGTTGCCTTTTTAAATACTTGAAAGACACTCAACTCATCGAGAGGATTTAGTACGGCTATAGCAGACTGAGGCAGCAGGTGGCAGCAATGCAACAATAAGGATGCCAGCTGCCAGCCATAAGATATATAAGTTAAATGGACTGTATTTATATTGCGCTTTTCCATCTGCATCAGACGCTCAAAGCGCTTGACAATAATGCCTCACATTCACCCCGATGTGTGGGTGCTGCCATACAAGGCGCTCACTACACACTGGGAGCAACTATGGGGATTAAGAACCTTGACGAAGGGCCCTGAGTGATTTTCCAGTCAGGCTGGGATTTGAACGGAGGATGCTCTGGTCTCTAGCCCAACGCTTAACCACTCGACCATCACCTCCCCTAGTTAGTGATTTTATGTGATGATATAAATGGAAAATGGAAACATATTTTGATGGAAATCCATATACAAACGGAGGTTTGCAGGCAGTAATTGTTGATCAACTCTCTCGGTTAGCAAGAGTTGGGCCAGAATATTTTCAAATTTAACCAGTTAATGAATAAAAATTGCATGGCCATTTTATTACAAGTAACACAATCCATTGGCATAAAAAAGTAGCACAAACCAAATATTTTGATCACTTCCAAATCAATTACTGAAAGTGATACACCAATGATAACACCAAATAAATGGGCACAACCAGAAATACAATTTGTTTTGGGGAAACCAAAACTAATTACAATCAACATTTATGTTCATTTGGTGCACACAGTGCTCTCCGAACGTATTGGAACACTCAAATCTAGGCTTGCATCTCAAATGTACCTCCTGGAAAATTGTAGCTGAACTTTCAGGTCTTCTTTTTAAGACAATCCACCTCTATACCACTTCATCATAAAGCTGGATAACTGGGGATACAAAATACAAAGGTTGCATTGAGCACAATTTCTCTAATCTCAGACACATAAACCTGTAACTTCTTCTGGGTTGTCTAGGTGTCCTGGTGGCTTTCCTTACTCTTCTTCTTCTTGTACAATCACACAGTTGTTGAGAACTGTCTACTCAAGGCATATTTACCATAAAGTGCCACCATGTTTGTATTTCTTCAAAATTGATGTACAACCCCAATTCCAATAAAGTTGGCACATTGTGTAAAATGTAAAAAAAAAAAAAAAAAAAGAATACAGTGATTTGCAAATTCTCTTCAACCTATATTCAACTGAATATACCACAAAGACAAGATACTTAATGTTCAAACTGATAAACTTAATTGTTTTTGTGCAAATATTTTCTCATTTTGAAATGGATGTCTCTAACACGTTTCAATAAAGCTGGGACAGTGCCAATAAAAGACTGGGAAAGCTGATGAATGCTCAAAGAACACCTGTTTGGAACATTCCACAGGTGAACAGGTTAATTGGAAACAGGTGAGTGTCATGATTGGGTATAAAAGGAGCATCCCCAAAAGGGTCAGACGTTCACAAACAAAGATGGGGTGAGGATCACCGCTATGTGAACTACTGCCGGAAAAAATAGTCCAACAGTTTAAGAACAATGTTTCTCAATGTTCAATTGCAAGGAATTTAGGGATTCCATCATCTACAGTCCATAATATAATCAGAAGATTCAGAGAATCTGGAGAACTTTCTATACATAAGCAGCAAGGCCGAAAACCTACATTGAATGCCTGTGATCTTCGATCCCTCAGGCTGCACTGCATTAAAGCCAACATCATTGTGTAAAGGATCTTACCGAGTGGGCTCAGGAACACTTCAGAAAACCATTGTCAGTTAACACAGTACGTCACTACATCTACAAGTGCAAGTTAAAACTCTACCATGCAAAGTGAAAGCCATACATCAACACCATCCAGAAATGCCGCCGCCTTCTCTGCACCCGAGCTCATTTGAAATAGACAGACGCAAAGTGGAAAAGTGTGCTGTGGTCTGATGAGTCCACATTTCAAATTGTTCTTGGAAATCATGGATGTTGTGTGCTCCAGACAAAATAGGAAAAAGACCATCCAGATTGTTACCAGTGCAAAGTTCAAAAGCTAGCATCTGTGATGGTATGGGGGTGTTAGTGCCCATGGCATGGACAACTTACACATCTGTGATGGCACCATCAATGCTGAAAGGTACATCCAGGTTTTGGAGCAACACATGCTGCCATCCAAGCAACGTCTTTTTCAGGGATGTCCATGCTTATTTCAGCAAGACAATGCCAAGCCACATTCTGCACGTGTTACAACAGCGTGGCTTCATAGTAAAAGAGTGTGGGTACTAGACTGGCCTGTCTGCAGTCCAGACCTGTTGCCCATTGAAAATGTGTGGTGCATTATGAAGCGCAAAATACGACAACGGAGACCCCGGACTGTTGAACAACTGAAGTTGTACATCAAGCAAGAATGGGAAAGAATTCCACCTACAAAGCTTCAACAATTAGTGTCCTCAGTTCCCAAATGCTTATTGAATGTTGTTAGAAGGAAAGGTGATGTAACACAGTGGTAAACATACCACTGTCCAAACTTTTTTGAAACGTGTTGCAGGCATCCATTTCAAAATGAGCAAATATTTGCACAACAACAATAAAGTTTATCAGTTTGAACATTAAATATCTTGTCTTTGTGGTGTATTCAATTGAATATAGGTTGAAGAGGATTTGAAAATCATTGTATTCTGTTTTTATTTACATTTTACACAATGTCCAAACTTCCTGGGGTTGTAAAAAAAGTCCAAGACATATTCAGTGATTAGGAAATGTTCATGTTTCCATCCCCTGTCGTGTCTGCAATTAAACTGTTTATTTACAGGTATTATACCAAAGTGTTCCATTATTTATGCAACTTACCATCATGGCTTTTATAAGTTTGAGAGATTTGCCTTCAGTTTAGTTTTAAGGAAGATAATTTAAGATTTTTTTGTTATAGTTCTTGCCATTTTTGTACTTTTTTGTAATTTTTGTATTTGAAATAGCATAAACAAATTAAAATGTGTAAAATACCAAAGTGTTCCAACACTTTTGGAGGTCACTGTGATTTTATCACAAAATGAAAAGGAGGCCAATGTATTTTTAGCCACTGAGGTAATAAAGTTGTGAGATTGACATGTGAATTGGTATGGTGTCCCCCAAAGCACTGTGCTAGTATGATTTTGCATCTCATCTGGCTGAAGAACGCCTTGTGATCCCCCCAGGAGGAATTGGAGATTGTGGCTGTGGAGAGGGACATCAGGACTACATGACTTAACCCAGAATAAAAGAAGAAATTAATGGATAAATGCATTAACATATCCACTTAACATGCACCACAGGAGTAATTTCTAGTTGAAGCATGATGTAGAATTCAAACTCTGACAGCCCCGGAGAGTTAGGATTCTGAGGATTGAGATTCTTACACTGAACATGTTTAAATGTTTCCTTTCAAACACTTTTCCATTGCTGTGATTTTCAAACTTCCTACTCGCATTAAACATCATGAAAAACCGCATAACATGTACTGTTAAGTCATACATTTAAATGTGTCTTGACTAAAAACATTCAGACTTAGTTTTCCCTGACTGCACATATTCTTTTTATCAAACAGTATATGTGCAAAGTCAGTTATGTCTACATCTATCTAGTGCATTTTTTCTATAATAGTTATAAGATGGGTTTATTGTAGCTTTTCTTTACTATGTCAGATTTTCAGTGTGTCATCAGTTTACATACACCAAGATAAATGTGTCTCTTTCCACAACATTCCAGAAATTGATGGAATCGCTTGTAAAAGCTTCTAAATGAATGTCATCATTCAAGATTAAGTGAGGAACCCTGACCAGACGAACCAGCGCTTTTATGCAAAAAAGAGCACAAAAAAAGAAAGCGAATGAAAGAGAATGAAGCGATTTATGGCGCTACCAGTCATGGCACAGCTGATTATATATACAAATAGGAGCCACACAGACTTCATGCATTGAGGAAGGAAGCCCAAATTAAACCCCCAATAATTAAACATTTGTTTGTATGTCCACCAGTACGTCAGATCACAGCTAAGTATCTGATCAAGATGTTTAAGGCATCAGTTAGAAATGTGACATCATTCATATTTAATAATTGACCAGGGTAGAAGCCATAAGTCCAAAAAAAAAAACAAACTTAGACATGAGTTTAGACCTGATCATAAGGACAAAGGCAAAGCCTTTCTTTATGTTATCAAAAAATCTGATCATATTTCTCCTCATTTCAACACTAAAAGACCCCCAAAAAACAAGAAGTGTGGCTCACTGTGAGATGACTTCATACATGGAAGGATTATCCAAATCTCTAAATGTTTCTACTTTCCATCTGTGTGTTGGAATCTTAGCAGGACAATCTAAGAACTTACAAACATCATGAAGCTCACTGTGAAGGTATCAGGTTCAAGATGACTTTTATCAGCAGCACCCAGAAATGACCATGTTGATGTGAAAAGTTGATTCCATAAAGCTTTACTGCATGACAGTGTTCAGCCTCATCACAACTCAGCAACAAATCAATGAGCTGGTGAGGCAGCATTAGTGGTGACTGGAGGATCTGTAATGCTTACATTGAGCATTTTGGCAGCACAGACTAAGAATGGAAGATGGGGCAAGTGTTCTCGGTGGAGCCGTAAAGTCCCTGGGGTGGCAGGCCTCATTTCCAGATCCTCTCTGCAATCCCCACTGAGGGGCACCAAGATTACAGTGGCCCCTGGGGAGAGCTCTGGCCGTGGCCAGTGCCGCAGTCCCCTGCTAGCTGTTGTATGAAAGAGAGAGCAAATTTTAAAATCCCTCTCTGGTCCACACATTTTGGTCACTTTACAAAAGAATGGGGTCTGCCATGAACAAAACAACAAGCATGAGCCATGAACCTCTAATATCGTATGGCATCTCATTGCTTGACGGCTGCAATGTGATAACTTGCTAAGCGAGCTTGAATGCCGGGGACTCGTGTAATGTGTGGTTTCTAAGCCATTAACTATTCGAAATGCACAGAATGTTTTTAGCTGCAGGGTAAAATATGATCATGTGTTCCATGTTGTCCTTGTGTAAAAAGGAAATTAACATAGTTTGAGCTGCATTTCAGCCACAACAAATGGCGGCAGACAGGAAGGAGTGTGGTGTGGCAGAGGCCTGAACAAGCCCTATTATGACAGGAAGCTCAACTCATCAGCCATTCAGGGCACTGTAAGAGGAGACATAAATCAATGGCATGCCAATTATGACATCACACTGAGTCGTGTGAGTGAAGGGAATTAGCTGCACAAATCTCAGTATCAGGTTCAGTTAGATGGGCGGCTCCACAGTGAATCACCAAAGGAAGAAATCAAACACTGAAATGTGAGGCTCAGAAATATAACAAATGCATCACTGCTCACCTGCTTGGTGTAGACTTTGAGGATGGCTAAATGTCAAGCTGGTAGCTTAGTGGATAAGGGGCTGGTTTGCTAACATTTAGTCCTGGGTTCAAGTACTGCTCATGCCACCTGTCTGTGCCCTTGAACAAACACTTATGGAGTGAGTTACAAAGATCTCAGATAAGCAATTCAAACTTTTGGAGGTAGAGACAGTTTTGCATTTATTTAGTAAGAGTAAATGTGCAACTGATAACAGGCAGTATCAGCACCCGCTAAAGCTGGCTTTCATATCTCATGTCCAAATATGACCTAATTGCCTGTTTCTACCTGGAGTTTTGCGTACTCAGGTAGACCCACTTGAAATTGCGTATACATGAATGCAAATAAGTTAAATACACAATACGTATGTCCAATTTTGCACATTTATCAGACAGATGTGATCTTTGTTGCACATTGTTAGTAACTCAGCATGCAGGTGTATTTGTGTGTGCAATGGTGTTTGAGCATATTTTAGACATGCAAACCTTTAGTAAATCAGGCTTTAAGCTGCACTGCCTCAGTCACTCCAGATGTAAATGAGTACCTGCATTGCTGTGGAAGTAACCTGCATCAGTTTGGCGTCCCCTCAAGGAGGAGTTGCAGACTCTCATCCATTTCACGCTACAGAATCTGGACATAAGCACCAGCCCCTTGGGCCTCAGGGCCTATATAGGGCTTACTTCTTATTTTATCTGTTTGGACTTTTTCAGCTGATAATAAACCCAGCATAACAGGGGGATGGGGATGAGAAAGGGTTGGCAAGTCCCCGTTATCAAGTCTTTACTGACCTAGCATAGAGGTGAAGCATCTGATCTGAAAACGGTAAGACTATAGTCACCACACATCAAGCAGGTCTCTCATATTTCATTCTCTCACAGTAAGATTTCACTCTTAAGAGAATTAAACTTCACCTGACACCCTCTCCCCCCGTACACACACACACACACACACACACACACACACACACACACACACACACACACACACACACACACACACACACACACACACACACACACACACACACACACACACACCACACACACACATACATCCTCACTCGGCAAGAACAGTCGAGCCCCTCAGTCAGTCTGGTGAAGAGCGTGGCATTCTTGCTCGTCCTGAACACGATGCCTCCACATGACTGAATGTGCAGCTGGATCCCAAAACCTAGATTCTGATTAAATGGAAACAGAACAGCCCATTAAAGTCATTAACATACATCTAGAGTATGCAAGGGTGTATGTGCACCAAAGGCTGTGCATGCACACTAATGTAACGCATATATTAAGAAAAGATCTGCAGATAGGACTTGAAAGAGCATATCTTGCAAAAGCTTAAATATATTATTTATCACTCAGACATCAAAAAGGAGACTTTGTAATGACCTTTTTAATTCATATGCAAAGGTAATGCAGATTCCACAACTGTATATCAGCCCAAAAGCAGAAGCACAAGAGGCTGAAGTGTGTTCGCACTGGCCTGGCGTGGCACTGTTTTCCATTTCAATTGCCTGTATGTTTAATTTAGCATCATAGTGGATTTATATTATCTGTGTGACTATCGTGAAACACATATGTTTTTTTTTTAGTTTTACAGATTAAGATTTTGCACTTAGTGACGATGTCTGGGAAAAATCGGCTAAATGTGTTAAAGGAAGAGTATCTGATAAAAATATCCTTAAAAATACAAACCAACTAAGATATTCTGTTACATATGAAATAAACGTTTGACCTCTGTCTCTAGGTTACATTTTTTTCTTTCTGTGCTTTATCTGCATGGCAGAAAGAAATGCATCAGTTTTTATGAAGCTCTGTCCTTTCTAACAATAAGAACAAGAAGACCAATAATTATTAATAAATTATGTGATTGGAGGGAAAAAGTCAACTCTCATGATAATTAAATTATTTATGAGGTCTGTCAATAAAGTATAGGTCCTTTTTATTTTTTTTCAAAAACTATATGGATTTCATTCATATGTTTTTACGTCAGACATGCTTGAACCCTCGTGCGCATGCGTGAGTTTTTCCACTCCTGTCGGTGACGTCATCCGCCTGTGAGCACTCCTTGTGGGAGGAGTCGTCCAGCCCCTCGTCGGAATTCCTTTGTCTGAGAAGTTGCTGAGAGACTGGCGCTTTGTTTGATCAAAATTTTTTCTAAACCTGTGAGGCACATCGAAGTGGACACGGTTCGAAAAATTAAGCTGGTTTTCTGTGAAAATTTTAATGGCTGATGAGAGATTTTGAGGTGATACTGTCTCTTTAAGGACTTCCCACGCAGCGGGACGTCGCGCAGCGGTCCCAGGCGCCGTTGTCAGCCTGTGTCAAGCTGAAAACCTCCACATTTCAGGCTCTATTGATCCAGGACGTCGTGAGAGAACAGAGAAGTTTCAGAAGAAGTCGGTTTCAGCATTTTATCCGGATATTTCACTGTTAAAGGAGATTTTTTTAATGAAAGACGTGCGGACGGGTCCGCGCGTCGAGACACAGCCGGCGCGGTGCGGCAGCACAGGAAAAACACCTCCGTGTTGATAACCATTTGTAAAATCCAGGCGGCTTTTGATGGCTTTCAGTGGAGTGAGTATATGAGAAATTGTTTAACAGCTGGACATGTTCCAACTTGTCCTTAAGGCTTCCAACAGAGGTGTTTTTCCTGTGGCGGAGCGTCGCAGCGGCTGCAAGCCGATGCTGCAATCCGTCCGCACGTCTTTCATTAAAAAAATCTCCTTTAACAGTGGAATATCTGGATAAAATGCTGAAACTGACTTCTTCTGAAACTTCTCTGTTCTCTCACGATTTCCTGGATCAATAGAGCCTGAAATGTGAGGTTAGCTTGAAACAGGCTGACGACGGCGCCTGGGAGCGCTGCGCGACGTCCCACTGCGTGGGAAGTCCTTAAAGCGACAGTATCACCTCAAAATCTCTCATCAGCCGTTAAAATTTTTACCGAAAACCAGCTTAATTTTTCGAACCGTGTCCACTTTGATGTGCCTCACAGGTTTAGAAAAAAATTTTGATCAAACAAAGCGCCAGTCTCTCAGCAACTTCTCAGACAAAGGAATTCTGACGAGGGTTTGGACGACTCCTCCCACAAGGAGTGCTCACAGGCGAATGACGTCACCGACAGGCGTGGAAAAACTCACGCATGCGCACGAGGGTTCAAGCATGTCTGACGTAAAAACATATGAATGAAATCCATATAGTTTTTGAAAAAAATAAAAAGGACCTATACTTTATTGACAGACCTCGTATTAGGTAAAAACATAACCTTCTCAAAATGAGGCTGCTGCTTTTCTAGTTTATTTCATTGGAAATTGATCATCTTTTGGTATTGAACAAAAGTAATGACTTTATTTTAAATAACATTTGGTGCTGTTGGCAGTTCTAATAGCCAGGTGTTAGTATTTGCTGACATTTTATGAACTAAAAATATGAAATGAAATGAAATAAACAATTAATTAAATGATTGTAACAAGGGTAACTCAAATTTCCCAATGTCCCACCAAATTAAAAGGACACTTCAGTTATAGACCCCTAAGCAGCATATCTGTATCTGTCATTGTATCTGTGTCAAAACATTAAATTGTACGTCATCCTTTCAAATGTACACACATATTGAAAAAAATCATTCTCATGGATATGCAATTATATGCACCAAACGATTTCTAAAAGATAATCAGCTCATTGTCTTGTAGCTATGGTCAAACTGTGAAGTGTCCAGAATCTGTTATTTAGCCATCAGCTTGCAAAGAAAAAAAACACTCCTAAATATGCTCTTGATGCTCCTAAATATGCAAATAATTAAAAAAAAAATGCCTGAAAGGGGTGGCATGGTGGCTTACTGGTTAGCACTATTGCCTTACAACAAAAAGGTCATTGGATTGCTTCCCGCCTGGTTCTGTCTGTGTGGAGTTTGTATGCTTCCTCCCACTTCCAAAGACCTACAGGTTCGGGGAATTGGACATTTGACATCCTACCCATGATGTTCTGCCCATGGTGAACACCACCTCTCACCACCTCTCACCCCATGACTGCTGGGATAGCCCCCCTACCACAAAATGAATCCCTAAAAACTAATGTGCCCACCTTCTCCCATGGAGGGCCCAACAGTGGAAGTATGAAGTGCTGAGCATGTGTCATTATTTCAAAATCACTGAGAAAAAGAAAAAAAAAAAATCACTCCATCCTCCTTTTCTTTTGTTCTGGCTACATCTGGTTTTGCATCAACAACTTGATTTTCTAATCAGATTGTCATGATCATGATGACCACGTTACATGTGTGAGAGGTCAGCAGGCCCACATGTGACCCCTCAGAACATACTGCTGAAGATCCTAAGGCGTTCAAAAGTGTGGGCCAACACTGGTCTAAACTGGACCCAAATAAATAAATACAATCTCACGATTGTATTTGAAAAAATGTGATGTGAGAAACTCAGTGTAAATATGATGCATGGTGAAGCAGAGTGGAGCTGCCGGAGATGCAGCAGAGATTTTTTTCCTGCCTGTCTTCAGACGGTGGCGAGTCGCTGTCGACTCAGAGTTATCTGATATCCCCACTGCGCTGCCCCATCACACTCCTCCACTGTGTGTGCGCGCGCACACGCATGTGCGTGTGCACTCCAGCCATCAAACATCCAGGCTTGTTGGCCCGTAATCCCTGCTGATTTTGGTTTCTGTTCATCGGCTGATGAATCATGAATGTTTTAATTGTCTGCTGACCTTGATGAAATGAATGGACAATGTTTATCAATTAGGAGCACAAACGACCGCTGACGGGGAAAGTGTCTGCTGACACAATTATTTTCCATTTCGTCCTCACTCCCACTAGTGTGCACCTTAAAAGTTGAAACAATCATTTTTTTTCATTCCGTACATTTTCTCCTGCTTGTAAAATCCCTCACCTCATTACAATCCTCGGCTGTTTACTAAGTATAATTCAAAGAAGAGAGAGAGAGAAGTAATAGGAGTGAAAGCCGGTATGACCGCTCTAATCTGTGCGTGGGTGCTGCACTGTGCTCGCACACTGTGGCTTTTCATGACATGAACATCAAATCCTGGGAGAATACAGCTGCCATGATGAGATGTGTTTTTATGGGGATTTAAGCTCTGGAAGAGAGATTTGAGTATTACCTTTTGTCAAAAATGTGCAGTGCTCAGAGAGCTGTGGCAGTGGAGGATGAGGATATTAAACAGGCCTGTTAATGTTTTACACAGTGTTGTTGATGCTCCTGTAGACCTGTAAAGTCTTCATAGTAACTCCTGCACGGTGTTAAGTGGTACAGCACACACTGAAAGGTGGCAGGTGGGAGGTGCATAAAAGAAGATAATTCAGCTGTCCAGAGCAATTGGAGGCAATGATGTCCCCAAAGCCCACACCTGCCATTTCTTTGGGCGGTGGAGCATCGGTTTTCAGGCATCACAAAAGGCTTGGTGAGCTCTGTGTACCAATGAAACGCCACTTCTTAGGGCCCTGGACATTTATTCAACTCAGTTTATTTATTGTTTTTATATATAGTGCCAAAACACAACATAAGTCACCCCAAGACACTTCACAGGGGTACAGTCTAACCTTACCACAGAGGAAGCACATTGACATCAATGGAAAATTTCCCTTAGGCAAGTTTTGACTGTAGGAAGAAACTTCAAGCAGACCAGGGTCAAAGGGGTGGGCATCTGCTTTGGCCAAACGTTCAATAGCAAAATGAATAAAACAAAAGACAAAACAAGGAACTGTCAAACATGCAGAGACAGAGATGATGGTACAAAGCATCCGGACCGGAGAAGTGGGGTCTTCATAGTCAACCAACAGTTCTTTTTATAAACCTCGGGCATATGGCAGTATCTGTTTAGTCATCAGGTGGAATCACACTCTTCAATTGTCAATGATGTCACTGGTGTACAAGGGCTGTGCAATGTGTACCTATTTGGAAAACTCAAGAAAATTTGGATAACAAGTTGTGTACCACCAAGGCCACTGGGTCACTTTGTGCCAGGTGGCGCTCTATCTCCTCCTGGGGCAATATGCTGGAGTGCCTTCAATGTACCCACCTCCTTTCAGACCTTGCAAGTCTCATAATGGCCTGACACATATCCGTGGATGTCCAGTAAGGGGAACACTTCTTGATATCTCATATTTTTCTTTTCTGTGCTTTTGCAAGAAAATTGGATGCAGAGTTGCACACAATCTGCACGGTCACATCATATCTCATCTGTTTCAAATACAAATAAATACTTCTCAACATCTGACATTTGTCCATTCTCAGGCTGATACACCTTAAAATACACTCATCACTGCTCACTTTGATCTCTGGGGATGTCTGAACAAATTAATCTAGATCTTTATATTATAGCAAAGTAGGGCTGAAGCAATTCATCGAGTAACTCAAATAATTCCATTATAAAAACTGTTTGAGGCAAATTCTGTGCCTAGAAGTGCCATTTAACTTTGTAGTGCATATGCTAGGCCTGAGTGTGGTGCTGTAGCATCCACAGAAAAAAAGAGAAGAAGACTAGAGCATGCGCACAAGCCCTGTAAGAGCTAATCAGTGCAGCACCAGATGCCACAACTTTGAAATGCAACACACAGTGTAAAATAAAGCCTTTTAAGAGAAAGAGGCTCCACGCTGATCATATGAAATAGACTGACTGTGCATTTAAAGCAAAGCAGTGTGTTTGTGTATTTTTAAAAAAACACACGGTTTGGTCCACTGGCTGCTCTTCGCTCTACATGCACTTTAAGTCAATCAAGTTTATTCGAAAACTGCCTTTATTCAGATTTGATCAAAGTTTTCATTGACAGGGTGCAGAGTGAATTTATCAGTGTGACTTTTCTGGAAAAGTTTTTTCACAGGCTGTGCTCACGTTCACGTGCAGCCTGACTTCCTAGTTTGCACTGACCGCCTGCACTCATGGTCAAGGAAAGATCCAAAACTTGTAAAGATGTGAAAAACAAATAATTACCCAGGAAAACAGAAAGGGATACACTAAATTTGACAATCTGCATGATGGCACAGCGACATTGTGCCACTGCTTAGGGAGAGCCCTGGACTACTGATGTTGTTGAAAAACACAAAAGTACTTTTCATCTGATTACTTGATTAATCAATTAAATAACTGCTACAATACTCAATTTCAAAAATATTCTATAACTGCAACCCTATAGCAAAGACAATGGTGTGTTTGTGTGTGTCTGTGTTTTAGCCTGGGGGCATAGCCTCATGATGGTGGCCCCATATTGTGATGTTGGTCACCTATCATATCAAATCAAATCAATTTTATTTATATAGCGCCAAATCACAACAACAGTTTCCCCGAGGCACTTTATATTGCAAGGCAAAAGCCATACAATAATTACAGAAAAACCCCAACAGTCAAAACAACCCCCTGTGAGCAAGCACTTGGCGACAGTGGGAAGGAAAAACTCCCTTTTAACTGGAAGAAACCTCCAGCAGAACCAGGCTCAGGGAGGGGCAGTCTTCTGCTGGGACTGGTTGGGGCTGAGGGGAGAGAATCAGGAAAAAGACATGCTGTGGAAGACAGCAGAGATCAATCACTAATGATTACATGCAGAGTGGTGCATACAGAGCAAAAAGAGAAAGAAACACTCAGTGCATCATGGGAACCCCCCAGCAGTCTAAGTCTATAGCAGCATAACTAAGGGATGGTTCAGGGTCACCTGATCCAGCCCTAATTATAAGGGATGGATCAATGATGCAAATGACCAAATGTCTAACCCTGAGGTCGACCCAGACAGTTGTGTGAACAATGAGCCAGAGATGCATGGCACTGACCTTCTCAATGGTGGACATTGTGAAACAACATGCCCAGATCAACTTTGCCCCTTCAGCCAGATAAGAGTGTCTGCTCATATGTGAAGAGCCTCGCTGTGTGCACTGGTTCACCAGATCGACATGCCCTGCAGGTCTGAGGGAGCATCTGACAGCCTGTTTAATAGCAACTTCAAAGTGCCTCCATCCCATTTTTTTTCCACAAAGAGATTTCTCAGACATCGGGCCGTGCTTGCTGATTGCCTCTGAATGTGGTGTTGATTAAAAAGTCAGCATTGTTCAGGCTTTCTTGTTTTCTCTTTCTTGTAGATCCTGGGAGTACAAACAGCTCGATAGGCTGCGTGTGAAAACCTTCAGGCCTCGTGTCTGACGAGGGACCTGCGGTGAGAGAAAGAGGCCCTCTTTGCCCAGCTTTTGGAATCCAATAAAGTGCTTTATTCCAGGGCTGGGGCCGACGTGAGGCTAATCTTTGATCTGAACTGGAAGCTGAGGGCTCCGAAGTGGGCCACGCTGCCCGATTATTTATGGGAACTTCAAAGGTTCCGCTGATCACACTTGTGTCTCTTATCTAGCAAGCGAGAAACAGCCATAACAACAAAAAGTGACTTTGCAAGGAGAGTGGAGTTCAGAGCACGGCGAGAAAGGTAGGGATAAAGGCGTGAATGTTTGTGAAGGGGGGGTTGTACCGGAGCTTGTGGGCAGATCTCCAGATTAGAGTCGATCAGGCTGATGTATACGGACCTGCAGAGGATGAGTGATACTGTTCTTCTCTGTTCCCATGGAGGACATGTTGACAATGTCAGGGAAGCCCGCTCTCCTTTCTTCCTCAATCACACACTCCCTCCTTCTCATCGTCTCCTTCGCTTCCTCTCGCTCTCTCTCTCCCCCCACTACTATCACCACCGCCACCTCCACATCACATCAGAAATGTGACTGGCCTCAAACTGCTGACTTGCTCACAGTCCATTGAGTTTCCTCTCCTTATCAAATTACAGCCACCTCAATAACCCACTCGCTGCAGCACGCCGGAAGAAATGAGGTTTTCTCCACCGCCCGCCCCCACCACTGCACTCTTTCCTCTGCTTTTTTCTTCTCACATTTTTTTAAAACAGCAGACACACTGGGGGTGGGGTCGGAATGGGGACGGCTGATGCGAATGCCGGTATGTGTTTCAGAATGTATTGTACACGTGTGTTACGCTGTAGTAATATAGGTGGACTCATTTTTGTGTACCCCTCATCAGGTACACAGTATTAGGTACTATAATCTGAGACAAAAGTGTTAGCAGGCTAACTAGCCATAACTAGGGTTGCCAACCGTCCCTTGAAACACGGAATTGTCCCTTATTTGGAAATAAAAGTGTGCGTTCCGTATTGACCTGAAACGGGACGCAGTTTGTCCTGTATTTCTGTGAGAATCAAAAAGTCTGTAAAATGTCAATGGAACTGACTGGCGCTTTATATGGAAACTTATGGTAAATTTGATCCCAGCCTCTCTCCTGCTTTTCACCAATGAGCTGACAGACACGAGTTGACAATACAGAATCACTCTTATCTCATTGGTCGAGGGACATCTGCTCGCAAGAAGATACCGACGTCATGAGCCGACGACGGTCGCTGGACGACAATAACAAATCAGCATGGCTAATATCGATACAGACACCGACACTGGCACTGCAGATATGCCTACGGACAGCAATGTCTGTAACGTCGTTACTCCTCCTCCTAAAAAAACAAAACAAAAAAGAATGCAAAAATACAGGGGAGAATGAGAAAAGGAAAATGGCTGGGTGGAAAAGGTGCGCGACAACAGTATTGTTTACTTTCCAGACTTTACTTTTTGCACTTTTTATTACACTAAATGTGTAAATGTGCACTGTTACATTGTTTTGGATGATGCAAATTTTCTATTGTTTTTTTTGTTAATTTATACAATTTTAAGTTAAGCACTACAGAGATTTATTTTTAAAGAAGACAGAATGCTCATATTGAAATTGTGAGTGAAAATTTATTTTGCACTAAAAATAAATTGCTAAATAATTTGTTTTCCACGTGTTCATATCAGAACAAATGCATGTATGCATCTACCTAAATTCAGGGTCAAGTCAACAGTCAAATGGTTAAAAATCGTTTCACACAGACGCTGGGAAGGGTGAAGGCAATGGTCAGTCGGCCAGTCGGCCCTGGCGGTGAGGTGTCCCTTATTTATTTTTCAGAGAGTTGGCAACCCTAGCCATAACTCTTCCTCTTTTATTAAGTTTTATGGTTGTTATGTGTCGGACGCAGCTCGGAGAACCGACCAGCGTTTGAAGGACCCAGTATGAAATAAGCAGAGCACGGTTCAAAGGCTAACTGAATTTAATACATAACAGTGATAATATAATAACAAAAAGGTGCGGCCTGGCGTGGTGCGCTCCCAGCAGCGCTAACGGTCCGGAGCCAGAAGTTGTTTCGGACCCAAGGACCCCGCCGACACCCCCCAGGTGGCCGCAACAACCGAGTCTGTGAAAGAAGGAACCATTATGTGAGTCCACACTCTACACACAGAACACTTAAAGGTGTACAAACAGCAAACACTTCCTGGCTTGATTACTGATCAGCTTCCCAACCTGCAGGCATGGAACATCCAGTTCACAAAACTCCACCGCAGTGGAAGCTGATACATGACTAACAAACAGCTCAATATAATAAGGTGTGAGGGACACCACATTTACTGACTGTATAACTGTTAGTCACAAAATCTAACGTACCTCAGGAAGTGTGCTGACGAGCGTGAGACCTCACCCCCTCCTCTTTCACAGACTGTGCATCAAACCTGGACGTTCTCAGCATCCGCTGCTGATGAGATGGCTCCCGAGACGACGATCTCACCCGTCTGGTCACAAGGTCGAGTCTCTGGCAAATACACACTGTGCACTCCAGTCTTAAATGCCAACATGTTCCAATCCATCCAGATGCACCACAGCTGTGAGTCCTGACGAGTCGCAGGTGATCAGGGTGAGGTCCTGACAGCCTCAGCAACACAGCCACTCAGTCCCAAACGCAAGCCACCTGGGAGGAAAACCAAAAAACAGAAACAAACCGGCAGCCAGGCCCCCCCAGCCATATAACAATGGTGGTCCAAAAAAAAAAACAAAACAAACAAAAAAACAAAACAAATGATCTACTTTGCATTGGTGCCTTTTTACTTTTTTTTTTTTGCTGAACAACATGCATACTGTCTTTTTTGGATTGAGCATAAGACAATTCTGTTTAAGCCAGTCATGCACCTTGTTCAAGCCATTGGTGAGATCAGCATATGAGTGAGATCAATATATTAAGCTCAGGGCATATATCTGGCAGGTCATTGATGTATAAGGAGAAGAACAAGGGCTCACGCAGAGAACCCTGTGGTACTCCTACATCACTGCTTGTCTGTTAATATGTAATTCCTGTGATAAGGAGCAGAGAATACAAGAATTATTGTAATTTTTGTTCATGAACCATGCCAATGGAAGTAAACAAGGAATTAATAAAGTTAAATACAATAAAATAAAAACATCCCACCTTTCCTCGCACACACACTGACCGGAGCTCAGGCCAGCAAAGATCATGGCTGCCTCAGGCTACCTTCCTAGAGCATCTCTGACCCACATGGACGTGAGGTGTCCATGCACTCACATCATGAACAAATCAGCCAGCCACACGGAGGGTCCACGTGTCCAGCTGTCTCTGGCCGTTTGGTATGTGACATGCCAAAGGACACCGTGTCATGTGGACTATAACTTATGTGGTGGAAGTGACATTTGGCTCCCCAGCTGGCTGATCACAGGATCAGATGGATATTTTCACATGGGGCAACCTGGCTAATGGGGACAGCTGGTTGATGGTGTCCACACTGCAGCTGGACATGTTCCAAAGGTGGGTTGTGTTTTTATTTTTTACCATGTCCTAAGGGCCTGCCAACACATATGCATCGCCATGACTTGTAGAGGGGTTGGTGTTCTACATGGCACAATATGTGTTGTCCAGCTTGGAGTTGTAATGACACAGTGGTCAGGTGTGACATGATCTGCTCGCCTCGCCGCATGCGTGTGAGCTGTGATAATCTAACAGCTGCGGGGCTCCTCTGTGCACTGACATGATCTGATCGCCTCGGGACGCTCGAGTGAGCCGTGATCATCTGATGGCTTCGGTTCCTTATAAAAGAAATTACAAATAAATAAATGGAAAGATGAATCCACTTGATGGATCACATGTTGAATATGTGCCACAGATATTTTACATAACACTGCGCATGAACCACATCACGCAGCTGCTCACACTGTGTTCCTGTGTGCAGGAATCATCACAGTGGCATCGTGCACGCCTGCCCATCGGCTCAATGTTTACATTTTGGTCTGTACTATGTGTGATGGGGCCCTAAGAGAATAGTGGTGGAAAATATTTTTCACAAACGCATCTTATCCAAGCCAACCGAAGCAAATGCAGGAAATTATACATCAACATGGCTTTGATTTACAAAATGATTTCCATCTGCCTGATCAAAATGGCAGCACGGTAGCAGCATGGTTGACAGCAGAGTGGCTTAGTGGTTAGTACTGTTGCCTCACAGCGAGAAGGTCATGAGCTTGATTCCCATCTGTGGCCTTTCTGTGTGGAGTTTGCATGTTCTCCCCGTGTTTGCGTGGGTTTCGTCCGGGTGCTCAGGTTTCCTCCCATATCTAAAGACATGCAGTTTAGGTGAATTGGAAACTTTATACTTGTCCAGGTCCATCCATCCATCCATTTTCTTCTGCTTTATCCGAAGTTGGGTCGCGGGGGCAGCAGCTCAAGCAAAGCTGCCCAGATCTCCCGATCCACACACACGTCCCCCAGCAGGAGGTTATTTGTCCATGTTATTTCTCTTATTTGTCCAGGTTTTCCTTGCAAAAGAGGTCTCAATCTCAATGGGACTAACTTGGTTAAATAAAGGTTAAATTATATAGGACTAGCTGACTCTGAGACCAACTATGACATACAACAGCCACAGGAATATGTGGCTAAGAATTTACCAAAACTGAATGAGGAGCAGACAACAATTTACGATATACGAGGTCTGTCCGTAAAGTATAGGTCCTTTTTATTTTTTTCAAAAACTATATGGATTTCATTCATATGTTTTTACGTCAGACATGCTTGAACCCTCGTGCGCATGCGTGAGTTTTTCCACGCGTGTCGGTGACGTCATTCGCCTGTGAGCACTCCTTGTGGGAGGAGTCGTCCAGCCCCTCGTCGGAATTCCTTTGTCTGAGAAGTTGCTGAGAGACTGGCGCTTTGTTTGATCAAAATTTTTTCTAAACCTGTGAGACACATCGAAGTGGACATGGTTCGAAAAATTAAGCTGGTCTTCAGTGAAAATTTTAACAGCTGATGAGAGATTTTGAGGTGATTCTGTCGCTTTAAGGACTTTTCACGGTGCGAGACGTCGCGCAGCGCTCTCAGGCAGCGTCATCAGCCTGTTTCAAGCTTAAAACCTCCACATTTCAGGCTCTGTTGATCCAGGACGTCGTGAGAGAACAGAGAAGTTTCAGAAGAAGTCGGTTTCAGCATTTTATCCGGATATTCCACTGTTAAAGGAGATTTTTTTAATGAAAGACGTGCGGGCGGATTGCAGCGTCGGCTCGCAGCCGCCGCGACGCTCCGCCACAGGAAAAACACCTCTGTTGGAAGCCTTGAGGACAAGTTGGAACATCTCCAGCTGATAAACAATTTCTCATATACTCACTCCACTGAAAGCCATCAAAAGCCAACTGGATTTTAACAAATGGTTATCAACACGGTGTTTTTCCTGTGCCGCCGCGCTGCGTCGGCTGCGTCCCGACGCGCGGACCCGTGCGCACGTCTTTCATTAAAAAAATCTCCTTTAACAGTGGAATATCCGGATAAAATGCTGAAACCGACTTCTTCTGAAACTTCTCTGTTCTCTCACGACGTCCTGGATCAATAGAGCCTGAAATGTGGAGGTTTTAAGCTTGAAACAGGCTGATGACACTGCCTGAGAGCGCTGAGCGATGTCTCGCACCGTGAAAAGTCCTTAAAGCGACAGAATCACCTCAAAATCTCTCATCAGCTGTTAAAATTTTCACTGAAAACCAGCTTAATTTTTTCGAACCATGTCCACTTCGATGTGTCTCACAGGTTTAGAAAAAATTTTGATCAAACAAAGCGCCAGTCTCTCAGCAACTTCTCAGACAAAGGAATTCCGACGAGGGGCTGGACGACTCCTCCCACAAGGAGTGCTCACAGGCGAATGACGTCACCGACAGGCGTGGAAAAACTCACGCATGCGCACAAGGGTTCAAGCATGTCTGACGTAAAAACATATGAATGAAATCCATATAGTTTTTGAAAAAAATAAAAGGACCTACACTTTACGGACAGCCCTCGTATATAAGTACCCTCTTCAGTATGGATGCACCAGGAAGTACACAAAAGACATTCCTCACCTGTGTCGGGCTCACGCTCACAATCAGGGAGAACTCTGTGTGGAACATCAGCAACAGAGATGCGACAGGAAAGTTGCTTCGAAAATGTCATTTGATAGTCATAGATGAGGTTCCCATGTGTGACCGCTGGTTCATTGAACAAATGGATAGAACATTTTGAGATATACAAGATACCAAGCAAGATTTGGCGGTATAACCATGATTTTCTCTGGCAACTGTAAACAGAATTGACAGAGTTACTTGAAATTAGGGATTTCATTAACGTCACACAAGTGTGGCAAAGACAGGAAAGATTGCACAGTGTTCTCAGTGCATTGTCACTGAGTTCATGCTGCATCACTGGAGTTTTCACAACAGTCCCAAAGCTTGTGCTATGGCCATGGTATGCACCCACGTCACAATGTAGATGGCAGCATGACATTTTTAATATGTTCTTTCTGATGTTCCAGCATTTATGGCACGTTTGCAGCACATTCCCACCGTGTCTATATCACGTTCAGTGAAGTTAGTAGAAACACTGGATCCAGGTCCTCACACCGTTACGTCTCTTTCAACTGATCATCTCTACAGCTGGACTGTTTTCTACAGCATAGCTGCAAACATTTACATTTTCTGCACATTTCCCAAAACAACTTTTGATGACAAAAGTGTACACGAGGTTTTACTATTCTATTCTATTCTATTCTATTCTATTCTATTCTATTCTATTCTATTCTAGGTAACACTTTATATTAACTGCACGCTATAAAGCATTACTAAAGCATTTATAAAGTGTAAGTAAATGCTTAAATAACTATTTGCAAAACATTTACAAAGTATCCTTTTTTACTCGCAAAACATTTACAAAGCATTGGTAATAACATAAATAGATGGCTTAATAATTTTAATAAGAAAATATGTAATGTCTTTATAAAACATTTATAAATACTTTTTAAATGTCTATAAACCATTAGAGAGAAGTTGATCATTAATAGTTTACCATTTACAAATGTAAAATCAGACACTATTCATTAGTGATCAAAATACTTTACAAATCATATTTACAAATCATTCTTTTTTATTTGCTACTCATTAGTAAGAACATAAATAGATGGCTTAGTAATTATGAATAGCAATTTGTAATGTCTTTATAAAACATTTATAAATTATGTTTTAAATTCTCTATAAACCATTTAAGAATCCCACAATAATGACTTTTCTCTGCACCTATTATTTGTTCATCACATTTCTCTTCTGTTCTTTTAGCTGCTACCTGCTCTCTGCTTGCTAATTCTTTCCTCTTCCTTTATAGCTCTCTCAAATACTATACCTCCGGTTAAAGATGTGCTCATATTGAGCTTTTTCCCACTGCCATATTTTTTATTTTTATTACTAATATTATTTATTTATTTATTATTAGTCCTTATTTTTTTTATTTTATTCAATTTCTTAATTTGAATGTTTAGCACCCAATTGTTTAGTTATTTTATGTTTTATGAATTAAATTTCTTAATCTTAAGCACCCAATTGTTTCTAGGAATATAAACCTATTGTTTTTCAAACCAAATAAGATGCAATTTTATTTACCTCACCAACAAATGGCTGCAACACCAAGTGCAAATGATACTATATCGCTGACAGATGGCAGCAGCTCACACATTTGTTCAACAAATTAAAATGGTGAGGAAGATGACCAATGACACTTCCTGTTTCTGTTCTCATTGTTGACATGCGTCTCAGGAGAAAGATTAAAATGAAAAACTGGTCTGAACTGTTTTTCGGACCGTATGTTTAATGTTGGTTAATCAATGGCGTTCTCACGCACACTTCCAGCAGACACTTCACCGAAAATGATGGTTAATCTGCTACGCACGTAAGTGTTAGCAAAAGCTAGGCTAAAGCTGCATTTGCTAATCGTTGTCGTACCAAATCTAACTGCTTAAGGTATTTTAAGGTTGAAATCATCAAGTGGCCACTTTGTTTCCATCCAAGAGGCTGTCCACTTGATCAATGTGAATTTATATCGTCGGATGTAAAACCTCGTTAGTTTTTTTAATACCAGTTAGCCGATTAGCTGCTATCATTTAGCGGCCATTTAGCGGCTAATGCTTTTATATGTGATATGCTCTGCATATCACATATAAAAAGCATCTGCAAATGAGTTATTATGCAAATTTAAGCATCACTTTAGTTGAGCTCACATCAAATACTTTACTCACAGCTTGTAAACGCTTTATAAGAGTATTTTTAAGTTACTAACCCGTTGATAAGCATTTATAAATGGAAATATAAAAGTGAATTGGGTCAACTGTTGAGATTGTGATTAAAATAGATATTAAGCAATACAATGAGTTAGAAAACAGATTTAATCATGACAAGGATATTACAAATGCTTAACTAATGCTCAGTTAAGGCTTAATCGTACATTGAAAGAAGAATTCATAGATGAAGTCTTTCAACAGCATACTTATAGTGAAGGGGAAAGAGACTTGTGCTTTGTACATTATTAACAAATGATACATAAAGTATAGAGGAATACAGATAAGTAGTAAATGCAGTCTTTACAAATGTTATAACTGATACATTGAGCATCAACTAATGGTTTATTAATGCTTAGTAAAGGCTTAATAATTTGTGAGGAAAAAAATGTAAAGACAATAAAAATATAATTTGTAAAGTATTTTTTATCACTAATGAATAGTGTCTGATTTTACCTTTGTAAATGGTGAACTACTAATGATCAACTTTTCTTAAATCATTTGTAGAAAATTTAAAAATCATTTATAAATGTTTTATAAAGACATTGCATATTTTGTTACTAATGCTTTATAGCGTGCTGTTAATATAAAGTGTTACCCTATTCTATTTTATTCTATTCTGTTCTATTCTATTCTATTCTATTCTATTAAGAGGTTGCTACTGATCCCATGTCCATTAGCACCACGGACAGCTCACCTTCAGGCGCTCACAGCTGTAGACTGTAGTTGACTGCTGAATGTACTGGCACAATGAATGAAAAAGTGTAGCACTTGGTGCAGTATTTATAAGGACCAGATGGAAGCAGTGGGAACTTAGATACTTTGGACAATCTGCATGCAGTTGGGGGGGGGGGGGGGGGGGGTGGGGGATTAGGGTCCCTTTATTGAGAGAGTAGTAACATGACGAGTCAAAAAAATGGTCACATGACTTGTGGCGCTATCTTCGGGCCAAAATAGCGTTCACTGTTTATGAGTCTGCATGTATGCACAAGATGTGAATGCACAAATAGACACAACAAGGGCTTCAAGATGTACAGATTCCCTTCAGATATGAACAGAAAAAATTTGGGGGAAAATAAAGTCTGCCATGTGGGATGGAAGTGACTTCATCGTCAAAGTTTTGCGAGGTAAATATAATGTTCAGTCCCATGTACAGTAAAACTCACCTAAACCGTCATCGTATAAACCGGATATTCACAGTCACCAGACAAAAAAAAATTCCTAATGTTTTTGTATTGTTTTCCATGTGGCCAAGTGGTTAATGCGCTTGGTTTCAGTGCAGAAGGCTCCGGGTTCAAATCCCACCCCTGCCACATTTCTCCATGTAATGTGGAGTTGCATCAGGAAGGGCATCCGGTGTAAAACCTGTGCCAATTCAACATGCAGATCCACCTTGGATTTGCTGTGGTGACCCCGAGTGCAAAACAAGGGAGCAGCCGAAGGGACTTACTTTCCATGTAATAAATACCGTATATAAGAGAGTTTGTACAACAGATTTTTTTGCTCACACTGGATAAAATGTCCTGTCCAATCACAACATATTTCCATTAAAAACCCCTCGCATGTGGGACCGGAGTCATTTCCGTGATTAAAAAAATTGTCTGCTTATTTTTTTTCACACCATGTTCAGACTCAGAGCCACAACCTGGTGTGCACCTGTTAAATCAGACACAGCAAAAGGCTGTGATTTGACACTTTTCTGCTTTTACTCCTTTGTCTCCCATCATATGTTAATAGTTTTGCAGTGCGCACACTGATTACATTTCAGGATCACAAACATTTGGCAGAAAAGTCAAAAGCAAATTTGCAACACAGAGCCAGAAAAAGGAAATTGTACACCTTACCTTTGAATTGAAGGTGATTATTGTAGAAAGAAAAGCTTGCTGAGGGTCAAATTAATCCAAAATAAAGGACAATCCAGAGACAAAGAACTTTCACGCACGTCACTGCATGACACAGAGTTACAATTCATTAAATAAATCAGCATAAATTGTAAATTTATGTAAATTTAATAGCTTAATTATTTTTATATTTATTTTGATAGCACCTGTACCTGAATGTGTTTCTGTATGTGGTTAAATATAAAAAAAAATCTTGAAAACATAAAACGTTAATTCAGAAGTTCAGCGCAGTTGCCCCAAAATGATGCCGTGTTCTCAGTTGATGCTACTCTCTGAATAAAGTGACCCTAGTGGGAATGTGACCGTTAGTGAGAAGCTGACAAGGAGATAGTAACAATGTAGTATGAACTTGAAAACTGCACATTTTTCCATTTTGACCATGTCCCGGCTGCCTTGATTGAAATTTTCAGGATGCAGTGCGGTCTTCATGGTCTTCACCTGTGACGGCCTTAGAAGACTCACTGGTAGCTGAATGGCAGAGAGAGCTTCACCAGCACGGAAGAATCCAATGTGCTCAGAAGCAGCAGCTCAGCAAAAAGGTCGGCTTGCAACTAGACTAAAACTAATACATCTTCAGTGAGCGCCCAGTCACACTACTAGACCCAGCACCATCTGTCTTTTGTCAGTACTCATTTTTTAGTGATTGGCCCTCAAAATAAACCATCAGTTCTTATGTCCTACCCTGCAGCGCCCTCTTTCTGTGCTAATCTATTTTTTAGGAAGACAAAGAAGACCACTACCATGTTTTGCTTAAGGATTTGACACAGTCCCATCACCTTACACCTATAATATGAGAACTTCAGAAACCTGCAAAAGAGTCCATGCAAGGTCATCAGTCTCATTTGTGAGTGAAGCTCAAGTTATTATAAAGTCAAAATGAAAAAGCTCATCCTCGGGTCAGCCGTCTGACAGTTGATGGATGTCAATTCAACCTTCCCCACTGCTGGTTACTGGTTTAGACACCAAAGTAAATCAAGCTGCAGAGGAAAAGTTGACAAGACCTCTCCAAGTCAGAGTCATTTTCTCTTGATATGACATTGATGCCTTGGAAAAGCAATTGATTTACCTTCAACATCAGCAGGGCTCTTTTTATTTATTCATTTTGAAGCCATAATTATCGCCACATTAATGGATGCAAATGAGGGTCAGGGACAAATTCACAATAACTTGGAACACACACACACACACACACACACACACACACACACACACACACACACACACACACACACACACACACACACACACACACACTACACCTACAATGTGAACTAACATCAATATTTATCTTAGTTCTATTATCCAATTCCTACCTCATTCACATGCTAATAGCTACAATTACCATTAAATAAGGGCCCTGGTTCAGAGGAAATAACCTGCTGCTGAGCATTGGAATCACTGACTCGTCACCTGTGCACACACAGTGCATGAATACACACCCAACTACACACACACAAACAGTGAATGAGAGAGCAAAGACCAAAGCGAAGGTCCGTTATACTGCGCCATGTGGTGGATGTTTAAATCATGCACGGGGTTAAAAACCTGCCATGCAGACATCAGTCCATACATATTTTTGATGTGCAAAAAAATAGCATGTTTTGTCGACTACTGAGCCCTTAAATGGATTAAAATACACACACTTTTAACAAGCTAATAATGGTCACAAGATATTTAATGAATATATATACAAATACACATCAGGAATAATTTTTTTAAAGAGGTCTTGTTATGTGGGCCGCTGAAGAGGAGGTACTGCTGGCCCACTACCACCAGAGGGCGCCCTGCTTGGAGTGCGGGCTCCAAGCACGAGAGGGCGCCAGACCCAGAGGAAGTGACAGCTGTCACTCATCACACCAGCTGTCACTCATCTACACCACTATTTAAGCCGGACTGCAACTCCACCTCCCCGCCGAGAAATCGACTACCATTAACAAGGTAATTTCTCTGCTGACAGAAACTTTGTGTGTTTAACCTGAACTTCTGTTACAGCCGTTTCCTGGAGTGTTTCCTTGTCTGAGGGATTGGCATTTGGTGTGACAGCGACGGCTTCGCCTCACATCCCAACCCAGATAAGTGGTTAAACCAGGAGCTGTACGAGTGTGTGATTGGAGGTGGAGGAGCTCCCTCCTAACTGTGTATGGACTGTGAATTACTGAGTGTGCGGACTCACACTCATACATCTTATCTCTGCTTTCTGCCAGCAGTACCAGGGTCGACAGCCGAAGACAGAGGCCACCTGGGGACTCGGGACTTGGCGGCTCCGGTGTTCTTCAGACCGTTGGTGGTGGAAGCCGTGTGGGACGCGGCTTCTCTCTCGTCGGGGGTCTTCTATCTTCGAGCCTGCCCACACGTCACCTGGTGTTAATTGACTGTGCAAACTACTTTACTTTTGGCTTACTCATTGTCCGTTCATTTGCGCCCCCTGTTGTGGGTCCGTGCTAACGACACCATCACAACAGGTCTGCTGTTATGAAATAGAAATTTTTACAGCATATGTGTGTATTTTCTATATGCATCACCTGTAAACATCTGGGTCAAAGGGCAGACAAGTTGACAGCACTGTAGTACATCTGACTTGTGAGCCTACTTCTCACTTGTTAGTTTCTAGTACAGACTAGTACTGCTGTGCGAGGGTTAGGGTTTGGTTTCCTAACCAACAGCACTATGAGAATCTTGGTTCCACACCAGCATGAAGCTGTATAGCTGGTGATGCAACACACAAAAACTGCATTGTGCAGTTTATCCCATCACAACCACAGAAGCCCATAATTCCTTCACACTTATCATCCGTATCTTGTTGGCTTCCCTCACTGCTTTTCACTGTTGTATGCTCACTCAGTTATTTTCAAACTGCCTACTCCAGGCAGATTTAACATTAACATTAACATAACATTAGCAATTTAATGATTAATGACTTGGAAATGTTCATCCTCTGACTTTTTTTTTAATGTGATGGTAAAAGTGACGATTTGTATTAAAATTAAACATTGTATTTGTTTTGTCAGGTTACCTATAGTCTGAAAATGCTGGGATTGTGTATATAAATGGAGGTACCTTATTTTCTGGAGTATAAGTTGTTTTATTCGTAGTTTGTGAGGGCCTGTGAGATTTAATCTGGTGTGATTGCTATATATACCCCCCACTCCCCCCCAAAAAGTCACATATCCATCCTTAATAATAACAGTTATAATTACTACTTATGTTGAACTTTCCCAGGAATCAAAGCACCAAATAAAATTAACTCTACTAACCAAAAACAAAAAATTCCAATAATAAAAACTCCACTATTGTAATGCACAAAAATCCCAAACTAAAGATCTGATAATATAGAAATTTTGCAATTTATACTCTGGAAAATACAGTAATCCATAAATGTTAATGTGATATTTTTGTTAAAACTCATGAATGAAAGATAAAACTTGATGCTACGAGTTCTTCATTGTTTCTTTTAAATTTATTGTGGCATTGTATATGGGCTAAAATACTATATATATATATATATATATATATATATATATATATATATATATATATATATATATATATATATATATATATATATATATATAGATATATATATATATATATATATACAGTCCACCACCTTGTGCACATTTGAAACTGCTGTCTTGAAGTTAGTTAAAAATGAAAGTCAGCATTTTGCAGAATGCTTAAAGAATTTCTAAAACTGAAATTCCACAATCCTGAAACAAGATAAGAATCATTGCTTTATTCTGCAAACGTCATGAAGCACATTACTTTATATGTAAAGTGGTTAAATTGTAACATTTTTCTTTTGTGTTCAGAAAACAGCACTATTAGGACTTGATAATGAAAGGAAAAAGACTTTGCAAGTTGGAGCTTTTCTCCCCAGAATTCCTCTACTTTCACTGACATCATGGCTAACTTAAGAGGAGAGAGTCAAAATAATTAAGCCCCAATTGGAACAGCGGTTCAATATGTACAATGCTCGGGAGGAACATGCTGAGAGACCTGGGGTGGGTTAACATGAAAGTACAGGCGCGTGCCAGCGCCTGTTACCTGTAGAGCCACAGTCGACATGCTCTGCCTTCAGCCGCTTTATTGGAGGCGACGCCGGCATGTCACTGACAGCCAATGTCCAAGTTGAGCAGGAGTAGATTAGATTAACTCCCCTGTGAAAGAGCCTTGTCTGCTTCCATTGTGTCTCGTTAAAACCACACAGGTATGCCAGGGCAATAAGCAAGTGCGCTGACATTAGAGTCGTGTTGGGAATACCGGCACTGATTGGAAAACCCACAGAGTATTCTTCAAACACAAACACGCGGCCCCTCCCTCTGAGCAACTGTGCTCCATGAAGATCAAGCCAGCTTTTTTTTTTTTTTCAGGAGTGCAGCGTCCCGCCGCACCCTCCGGACTACACTCGCACTCCCTGAAGGTGCACTTCTTACCGCAAAGACATCCATTTTGTGGTGGAAGACAGCACAAAGGTGTTACTGAAGCGCGCTTTGCAGGGAGCAGAGACTAGAAGCGCCGCTGCAAGCCAAAATAAAGGCCTGAAGCCTAAGTGGATCGAGACGTGGATAGAGAGTCCTTGCTAACTGAGTTGTAAAGTTCTATTGCCTCAGGGCTGCAGTCATACTCTGTTCATCAAATCAGCCTGCAACGTAGGAGAGAGAGAGAGAGAGCAAAGAAACACACAGACTGAGGCAACGACAACAACAATGCAAACGAAATAAGAAAGGAAGTGAAGAAAATCAAATTCTGCTCTCAGGACAATATCAACACCGTGGAAACTTTCAGAGAAAAACTCTCAAAACAAAACTGTAATGGAACATTGCAGCTGTGTAGTTTCTTTGCCAAATGACGTGTAATGTTTGACAGAGCGCTGCGCTCCCTCCAACAGAAATATGCACCAAGAATGATTAGCGGCGTCAGGGCCGCGTCGCCTTTCGGCTGGTGCTCATGCTGGTGCACCACAGTCAGGGGAGCCGATAACCTTTGCTGATGGCAGAATACGTCATCGTGAAGGCCTCTCAGTTGTAAAGTAGCAAACACATTGCACAAGGTCTACTAGTTTGGTCTTTTATCTGCAAAAATCCTGATGGAACAAACTATATGGAGGCATGTTCTGAGCTGGGAAACATAAAATGTAAAGGGTGGAGAAAAATGATCATAACCATTTAAAGTGATGTTTTTGGAAAGAGCTAAATGAATGTGAGAAAAAAATTTGACGTATCAACTGCACTTACAAGGCTGAAGTGAATGAAGGGTGTGGAATGGATAGATACCAGTGAACACGGACCCTTTCACGCACACAAGCCTCCCTCGTAAATTATCTTGACCAATGTAGAATTTATGAGGCACAGATATATCTCACTGCTGGCCGATCAGTTCCATGGGCTGTGCCACCGTAATTCTTTCAAAAACTACCCAAACCCCATAGATAAAAAATGGTCACTTGCAGCTTCAGATGGATGGGGAAAAAGGGAAGTTAAACTAAGAAGGCAGTGTTTGTATGTTGCAACCAAAGCAGAAGATGAGTGCAACAAATAAAACCTGTTCTGTTTACATTGTGTGGAATCATGTGGTGCTCTGGGAATTTGGTGAAACAGAAGACAGGTGAAATGGCCAGGTGTTAGCTCGACAGGCGGCTTTTTACCTTTTTGAAATATGTGTGAGTTGAAGAGAATTTGGGCGAGCTTTTAGAACGCTATCATGGAGTAGGTGGAGGACTGCGGAGTATATCAGAGAGGGCTGTCCACGCGCAACGCTGCCCTCTGAGATTGGATTCTCACCCATGAAATGTAAGCAACACACAAAAACGCTCTGCGCCAACAACCTCCAATTTACACAGCAATTTTCCACTCGCTCGCAGACAGAACTAAATTGCATTTGTCTCCCTGCCGTTGATACGACGCAGCCTTGGAATTTCATTCATATCCAGTTAATTAGCACTTCCTCTCCCAGCACCAGAAAGAGCAATCAGTGGACAAAGTGTGGTGGGTAATTTATTACTGTTTTACAGCTCATTGAGGAAGCCAGAATGTGTTGGATATTAGAAAGATTACTGGTGTTTGTGCTGATAGCAGTCTGTGACGAGGAGAAGAAAAGTTATTTACCAAAAACAGCTGGACTGATAAATTAGGCCCTTTTCTCGACATGACACTATCTCCCCCGACTGTGCTGTTTCTACATTTCTGGGTGAAAAGCGACATCTCTCAAGCTTTATTCCCTCCTTTGAAAACATTAATTGCTATTCATTACTCACTACTGCTGAATAATAACAATGCTGGAGTTATAATTCTGAGTCATTAAATTAGAAGGAAGGAGATGAATAGGAGCGGGCGATAGAAAAGAAAGTCTCCTTTGCTGATGAGCTTCTCTCGCCTGTTTCAGCTTAAAGGGAGCCTTCACCCAAATTACAGAATGTACCACTTAACACATGATTGTTAATGGTTAAAAAAAATAAATAAATAATAATAATAATAAAAATTACCGTAGCGGTCCAGACTAAACTACTTGGATATTCCAGACTGCATTCTTATGCTCTTATGATATCTGATTTCACTGTGGGAGTCGGGAAAGTGATATTACCTTTACTTGCTTTAAGTATTTCTATTCAAAGGTACGTGGTACTACTTCACTAATACCTTCATCAGCATTTTACTTTTGGTGGCACCCTATTCATATGACTGTTACAGCTACAGCTTAAAAGATCTGACACAAATGTGATCAGTTAAAAATATATGTGACCAAATATGAACGAGTTCTATGCTTTTACACATTTTCATTACAGCTACACCTGCTAAAAATGTTGTTAAGGCAAACTGTCATTTTAGTCAGGGACTTTGGAACAGTCACTTAGGATTTTGGTGTTATTTTTCAAAAAAAAAAAGAAAAAAAAAGAAATACTTCCTGATTTATTTTACACGTGCTGCTACACATTCTCTGTCTGAACTCCTCAACATTGTGACACTCAGTCAGTGACCCTTCGTGTCACTGTTCGGGAGCCACCTGCATTATTTGGTAACAAATAGAATTATTGCTTCATTTTGTGTCATCAGGAAACACTTGTCTGTGTTTGGGTTCCTGTTTTAGTTTTCGTTAGCTTTTTTCTGTACATCACGTAGTGATGCAAAGGGGCTACTCAACTTGTCACATCTTGATATTCGGTCAAAATTTCTTGTTTCATGTAGTTTAACTTCAGTCCAGTTTTCAAGTGTCTCTGTATTTTTCCGTTACATTGGTTACTAATTTAATCGCTGCCTTTTCTCATATCCACATTGTATTTGTTCATCGTGCTCCTCACATTATTTTCCCATGTGGCTTTTTGTCCTTCTTTAATTGCTGCCGTTGAGTTTGTGAGGTTTTGCTAGTCCTCCTGGCTTTGTTGACTGGGTACAAGGACTCTCTGTGTATTGACCTATTGCCTGTATGTTGGACAACCCTCTGCTGCTCCCCGAGAAAGACCACTGCCTGGTGGACTGATCACCTGTGTGCCTGTTATTTTTTCTTCTTCTTGGGGACAACATGCTGGTGTTCTCGGGTTCATGCTGAGAAATGCACCTGGAGCAGACAAAAACCGAGTGACTTCTTTAAAAACATTGCCTTCATTCAGTAATTTCCACAATAAGGAATTAAAGCATTTCCAGATGTCATCTTCCAAAACAAGGGTGTCTTATGTGGACAACAGGTTTCATCAGGCTGCGATGATGAGTCCACACAGACTTTATTTACTCAGTGTTGAATGTTTGAATATTTGAAACTGTATGAATGGCACCATGAGGACTTCACTGAAAAGACATATCAGGTCTGTAGATGTTCTACTGCATCTCTGTATGTATATATATATATATATATATATATATATATAGATAGATAGATAGATAGATAGATAGATAGATAGATAGATAGATAGATAGATAGATAGATAGATAGATAGATAGATAGATATAACACTATGTAACAAATTTTTATTTTTGTTTTGTTCCTGGGTACACAGTGTGTTTTCCTAACCTGCTATGCCTTAAATAAATAGAAAATAGCTTTTATTCTACAGAAACTTTGCTTCTGTGATCAGGACAATGATATTTTGAAATTTGTCTGTTTTCAAGAATATTCTCGATTCGCCTTCACTACTACTGAGTAGTGTTCTAGAATATTCTTTAACTGCTAGAACTGTCCAGAATTTTCCAGAATTATCTAGAAATTTCAAGAAACTTTTAGAATGTTCTAGAACGTTAAAAAAAAAAAAAAAAAATCAAAGTTTGTGCTGAATGTAGTCATTTTTCCATAGACTTTAGACATAAGCAATTGAAATATAACACTTAGAAGCCAGGAACAAAATTGTGTTACATAGTGAATCACTAGTCTGCATGTACCTGGACTCATGATAAATATTTTAAATGACTTTACCTTGCAGAATTATTTTTCTTCTGTGTTTAAACTCCTGACATGATGACAGTGCAGCAGAATGTGAAACTCTTTTGTCAGTTCTTTACAACAAAGCACTTGAATGCAGCATCTTCCACATTTCATATCACTTGCATGTCAGCTTTCACGCACAAAAGTGACAAAATACACAATTAATGGCGCAGTGTTTGCTGTAATGCATATTACTGGTCCTGACAACGTCAGTAATTAATTTTAATGGACTACCAGGATGAAGTGGAGCCAGGCCAAGCATTTTTAACTTCACCGTTCCGCTCATATGTTCTAGACAACAGTTATTTAAACATGTCTAGTGCATTTTTTCTATATAGTTATATGATGGGTTTATTGTAGCTTTTCTTTACTATGTCAGATTTTCAGTGTGTCATCAGTTTACATACACCAAGATAAATGTGTCTCTTTCCACAACATTCCAGAAATTGATGGAATCGCTTGTAAAAGCTTCTAAATGAATGTCATCATTCAAGATTAAGTGAGGAACCCTGACCAGACGAACCAGCGCTTTTATGCAAAAAAGAGCACAAAAAAGAAAGCGAATGAAAGAGAATGAAGCGATTTATGGCGCTACCAGTCATGGCACAGCTGATTATATATACAAATAGGAGCCACACAGACTTCATGCATTGAGGAAGGAAGCCCAAATTAAACCCCCAATAATTAAACATTTGTTTGTATGTCCACCAGTACGTCAGATCACAGCTAAGTATCTGATCAAGATGTTTAAGGCATCAGTTAGAAATGTGACATCATTCATATTTAATAATTGACCAGGGTAGAAGCCATAAGTCCAAAAAAAAAAACAAACTTAGACATGAGTTTAGACCTGATCATAAGGACAAAGGCAAAGCCTTTCTTTATGTTATCAAAAAATCTGATCATATTTCTCCTCATTTCAACACTAAAAGACCCCCAAAAACAAGAAGTGTGGCTCACTGTGAGATGACTTCATACATGGAAGGATTATCCAAATCTCTAAATGTTTCTACTTTCCATCTGTGTGTTGGAATCTTAGCAGGACAATCTAAGAACTTACAAACATCATGAAGCTCACTGTGAAGGTATCAGGTTCAAGATGACTTTTATCAGCAGCACCCAGAAATGACCATGTTGATGTGAAAAGTTGATTCCATAAAGCTTTACTGCATGACAGTGTTCAGCCTCATCACAACTCAGCAACAAATCAATGAGCTGGTGAGGCAGCATTAGTGGTGACTGGAGGATCTGTAATGCTTACATTGAGCATTTTGGCAGCACAGACTAAGAATGGAAGGGGGCAAGTGTTCTCGGTGGAGCCGTAAAGTCCCTGGGGTGGCAGGCCTCATTTCCAGATCCTCTCTGCAATCCCCACTGAGGGGCACCAAGATTACAGTGGCCCCTGGGGAGAGCTCTGGCCGTGGCCAGTGCCGCAGTCCCCTGCTAGCTGTTGTATGAAAGAGAGAGCAAATTTTAAAATCCCTCTCTGGTCCACACATTTTGGTCACTTTACAAAAGAATGGGGTCTGCCATGAACAAAACAACAAGCATGAGCCATGAACCTCTAATATCGTATGGCATCTCATTGCTTGACGGCTGCAATGTGATAACTTGCTAAGCGAGCTTGAATGCCGGGGACTCGTGTAATGTGTGGTTTCTAAGCCATTAACTATTCGAAATGCACAGAATGTTTTTAGCTGCAGGGTAAAATATGATCATGTGTTCCATGTTGTCCTTGTGTAAAAAGGAAATTAACATAGTTTGAGCTGCATTTCAGCCACAACAAATGGCGGCAGACAGGAAGGAGTGTGGTGTGGCAGAGGCCTGAACAAGCCCTATTATGACAGGAAGCTCAACTCATCAGCCATTCAGGGCACTGTAAGAGGAGACATAAATCAATGGCATGCCAATTATGACATCACACTGAGTCGTGTGAGTGAAGGGAATTAGCTGCACAAATCTCAGTATCAGGTTCAGTTAGATGGGCGGCTCCACAGTGAATCACCAAAGGAAGAAATCAAACACTGAAATGTGAGGCTCAGAAATATAACAAATGCATCACTGCTCACCTGCTTGGTGTAGACTTTGAGGATGGCTAAATGTCAAGCTGGTAGCTTAGTGGATAAGGGGCTGGTTTGCTAACATTTAGTCCTGGGTTCAAGTACTGCTCATGCCACCTGTCTGTGCCCTTGAACAAACACTTATGGAGTGAGTTACAAAGATCTCAGATAAGCAATTCAAACTTTTGGAGGTAGAGACAGTTTTGCATTTATTTAGTAAGAGTAAATGTGCAACTGATAACAGGCAGTATCAGCACCCGCTAAAGCTGGCTTTCATATCTCATGTCCAAATATGACCTAATTGCCTGTTTCTACCTGGAGTTTTGCGTACTCAGGTAGACCCACTTGAAATTGCGTATACATGAATGCAAATAAGTTAAATACACAATACGTATGTCCAATTTTGCACATTTATCAGACAGATGTGATCTTTGTTGCACATTGTTAGTAACTCAGCATGCAGGTGTATTTGTGTGTGCAATGGTGTTTGAGCATATTTTAGACATGCAAACCTTTAGTAAATCAGGCTTTAAGCTGCACTGCCTCAGTCACTCCAGATGTAAATGAGTACCTGCATTGCTGTGGAAGTAACCTGCATCAGTTTGGCGTCCCCTCAAGGAGGAGTTGCAGACTCTCATCCATTTCACGCTACAGAATCTGGACATAAGCACCAGCCCCTTGGGCCTCAGGGCCTATATAGGGCTTACTTCTTATTTTATCTGTTTGGACTTTTTCAGCTGATAATAAACCCAGCATAACAGGGGGATGGGGATGAGAAAGGGTTGGCAAGTCCCCGTTATCAAGTCTTTACTGACCTAGCATAGAGGTGAAGCATCTGATCTGAAACGGTAAGACTATAGTCACCACACATCAAGCAGGTCTCTCATATTTTCATTCTCTCACAGTAGATTTCACTCTTAAGAGAATTAAACTTCACCTGACACCCTCTCCCCCCGTACACACACACACCACACACACACACACACACACACACACACACACACACACACACACACACACACACCCACACACACACACACACACACACACACACACACACACACACCCACACACACACATACATCCTCACTCGGCAAGAACAGTCGAGCCCCTCAGTCAGTCTGGTGAAGAGCGTGGCATTCTTGCTCGTCCTGAACACGATGCCTCCACATGACTGAATGTGCAGCTGGATCCCAAAACCTAGATTCTGATTAAATGGAAACAGAACAGCCCATTAAAGTCATTAACATACATCTAGAGTATGCAAGGGTGTATGTGCACCAAAGGCTGTGCATGCACACTAATGTAACGCATATATTAAGAAAAGATCTGCAGATAGGACTTGAAAGAGCATATCTTGCAAAAGCTTAAATATATTATTTATCACTCAGACATCAAAAAGGAGACTTTGTAATGACCTTTTTAATTCATATGCAAAGGTAATGCAGATTCCACAACTGTATATCAGCCCAAAAGCAGAAGCACAAGAGGCTGAAGTGTGTTCGCACTGGCCTGGCGTGGCACTGTTTTCCATTTCAATTGCCTGTATGTTTAATTTAGCATCATAGTGGATTTATATTATCTGTGTGACTATCGTGAAACACATATGTTTTTTTTTTAGTTTTACAGATTAAGATTTTGCACTTAGTGACGATGTCTGGGAAAATCGGCTAAATGTGTTAAAGGAAGAGTATCTGATAAAAATATCCTTAAAAATACAAACCAACTAAGATATTCTGTTACATATGAAATAAACGTTTGACCTCTGTCTCTAGGTTACATTTTTTTCTTTCTGTGCTTTATCTGCATGGCAGAAAGAAATGCATCAGTTTTTATGAAGCTCTGTCCTTTCTAACAATAAGAACAAGAAGACCAATAATTATTAATAAATTATGTGATTGGAGGGAAAAAGTCAACTCTCATGATAATTAAATTATTTATGAGGTCTGTCAATAAAGTATAGGTCCTTTTTATTTTTTTTCAAAAACTATATGGATTTCATTCATATGTTTTTACGTCAGACATGCTTGAACCCTCGTGCGCATGCGTGAGTTTTTTCCACTCCTGTCGGTGACGTCATCCGCCTGTGAGCACTCCTTGTGGGAGGAGTCGTCCAGCCCCTCGTCGGAATTCCTTTGTCTGAGAAGTTGCTGAGAGACTGGCGCTTTGTTTGATCAAAATTTTTTCTAAACCTGTGAGGCACATCGAAGTGGACACGGTTCGAAAAATTAAGCTGGTTTTCTGTGAAAATTTTAATGGCTGATGAGAGATTTTGAGGTGATACTGTCTCTTTAAGGACTTCCCACGCAGCGGGACGCCGCGCAGCGGTCCCAGGCGCCGTTGTCAGCCTGTGTCAAGCTGAAAACCTCCACATTTCAGGCTCTATTGATCCAGGACGTCGTGAGAGAACAGAGAAGTTTCAGAAGAAGTCGGTTTCAGCATTTTATCCGGATATTTCACTGTTAAAGGAGATTTTTTTAATGAAAGACGTGCGGACGGGTCCGCGCGTCGAGACACAGCCGGCGCGGTGCGGCAGCACAGGAAAAACACCTCCGTGTTGATAACCATTTGTAAAATCCAGGCGGCTTTTGATGGCTTTCAGTGGAGTGAGTATATGAGAAATTGTTTAACAGCTGGACATGTTCCAACTTGTCCTTAAGGCTTCCAACAGAGGTGTTTTTCCTGTGGCGGAGCGTCGCAGCGGCTGCAAGCCGATGCTGCAATCCGTCCGCACGTCTTTCATTAAAAAAATCTCCTTTAACAGTGGAATATCTGGATAAAATGCTGAAACTGACTTCTTCTGAAACTTCTCTGTTCTCTCACGATTTCCTGGATCAATAGAGCCTGAAATGTGGAGGTTGAAACAGGCTGACGACGGCGCCTGGGAGCGCTGCGCGACGTCCTGCGTGGGAAGTCCTTAAAGCGACAGTATCACCTCAAAATCTCTCATCAGCCGTTAAAATTTTTACCGAAAACCAGCTTAATTTTTCGAACCGTGTCCACTTTGATGTGCCTCACAGGTTTAGAAAAAAATTTTGATCAAACAAAGCGCCAGTCTCTCAGCAACTTCTCAGACAAAGGAATTCTGACGAGGGTTTGGACGACTCCTCCCACAAGGAGTGCTCACAGGCGAATGACGTCACCGACAGGCGTGGAAAAACTCACGCATGCGCACGAGGGTTCAAGCATGTCTGACGTAAAAACATATGAATGAAATCCATATAGTTTTTGAAAAAAATAAAAAGGACCTATACTTTATTGACAGACCTCGTATTAGGTAAAAACATAACCTTCTCAAAAATGAGGCTGCTGCTTTTCTAGTTTATTTCATTGGAAATTGATCATCTTTTGGTATTGAACAAAAGTAATGACTTTATTTTAAATAACATTTGGTGCTGTTGGCAGTTCTAATAGCCAGGTGTTAGTATTTGCTGACATTTTATGAACTAAAAATATGAAATGAAATGAAATAAACAATTAATTAAATGATTGTAACAAGGGTAACTCAAATTTCCCAATGTCCCACCAAATTAAAAGGACACTTCAGTTATAGACCCCTAAGCAGCATATCTGTATCTGTCATTGTATCTGTGTCAAAACATTAAATTGTACGTCATCCTTTCAAATGTACACACATATTGAAAAAAAATCATTCTCATGGATATGCAATTATATGCACCAAACGATTTCTAAAAGATAATCAGCTCATTGTCTTGTAGCTATGGTCAAACTGTGAAGTGTCCAGAATCTGTTATTTAGCCATCAGCTTGCAAAGAAAAAAAACACTCCTAAATATGCTCTTGATGCTCCTAAATATGCAAATAATTAAAAAAAAAATGCCTGAAAGGGGTGGCATGGTGGCTTACTGGTTAGCACTATTGCCTTACAACAAAAAGGTCATTGGATTGCTTCCCGCCTGGTTCTGTCTGTGTGGAGTTTGTATGCTTCCTCCCACTTCCAAAGACCTACAGGTTCGGGGAATTGGACATTTGACATCCTACCCATGATGTTCTGCCCATGGTGAACACCACCTCTCACCACCTCTCACCCCATGACTGCTGGGATAGCCCCCCCTACCACAAAATGAATCCCTAAAAACTAATGTGCCCACCTTCTCCCATGGAGGGCCCAACAGTGGAAGTATGAAGTGCTGAGCATGTGTCATTATTTCAAAATCACTGAGAAAAAGAAAAAAAAAAAATCACTCCATCCTCCTTTTCTTTTGTTCTGGCTACATCTGGTTTTGCATCAACAACTTGATTTTCTAATCAGATTGTCATGATCATGATGACCACGTTACATGTGTGAGAGGTCAGCAGGCCCACATGTGACCCCTCAGAACATACTGCTGAAGATCCTAAGGCGTTCAAAAGTGTGGGCCAACACTGGTCTAAACTGGACCCAAATAAATAAATACAATCTCACGATTGTATTTGAAAAAATGTGATGTGAGAAACTCAGTGTAAATATGATGCATGGTGAAGCAGAGTGGAGCTGCCGGAGATGCAGCAGAGATTTTTTTCCTGCCTGTCTTCAGACGGTGGCGAGTCGCTGTCGACTCAGAGTTATCTGATATCCCCACTGCGCTGCCCCATCACACTCCTCCACTGTGTGTGCGCGCGCACACGCATGTGCGTGTGCACTCCAGCCATCAAACATCCAGGCTTGTTGGCCCGTAATCCCTGCTGATTTTGGTTTCTGTTCATCGGCTGATGAATCATGAATGTTTTAATTGTCTGCTGACCTTGATGAAATGAATGGACAATGTTTATCAATTAGGAGCACAAACGACCGCTGACGGGGAAAGTGTCTGCTGACACAATTATTTTCCATTTCGTCCTCACTCCCACTAGTGTGCACCTTAAAAGTTGAAACAATCATTTTTTTTCATTCCGTACATTTTCTCCTGCTTGTAAAATCCCTCACCTCATTACAATCCTCGGCTGTTTACTAAGTATAATTCAAAGAAGAGAGAGAGAGAAGTAATAGGAGTGAAAGCCGGTATGACCGCTCTAATCTGTGCGTGGGTGCTGCACTGTGCTCGCACACTGTGGCTTTTCATGACATGAACATCAAATCCTGGGAGAATACAGCTGCCATGATGAGATGTGTTTTTATGGGGATTTAAGCTCTGGAAGAGAGATTTGAGTATTACCTTTTGTCAAAAATGTGCAGTGCTCAGAGAGCTGTGGCAGTGGAGGATGAGGATATTAAACAGGCCTGTTAATGTTTTACACAGTGTTGTTGATGCTCCTGTAGACCTGTAAAGTCTTCATAGTAACTCCTGCACGGTGTTAAGTGGTACAGCACACACTGAAAGGTGGCAGGTGGGAGGTGCATAAAAGAAGATAATTCAGCTGTCCAGAGCAATTGGAGGCAATGATGTCCCCAAAGCCCACACCTGCCATTTCTTTGGGCGGTGGAGCATCGGTTTTCAGGCATCACAAAAGGCTTGGTGAGCTCTGTGTACCAATGAAACGCCACTTCTTAGGGCCCTGGACATTTATTCAACTCAGTTTATTTTATTGTTTTTATATATAGTGCCAAAACACAACATAAGTCACCCCAAGACACTTCACAGGGGTACAGTCTAACCTTACCACAGAGGAAGCACATTGACATCAATGGAAAATTTCCCTTAGGCAAGTTTTGACTGTAGGAAGAAACTTCAAGCAGACCAGGGTCAAAGGGGTGGGCATCTGCTTTGGCCAAACGTTCAATAGCAAAATGAATAAAACAAAAGACAAAACAAGGAACTGTCAAACATGCAGAGACAGAGATGATGGTACAAAGCATCCGGACCGGAGAAGTGGGGTCTTCATAGTCAACCAACAGTTCTTTTTATAAACCTCGGGCATATGGCAGTATCTGTTTAGTCATCAGGTGGAATCACACTCTTCAATTGTCAATGATGTCACTGGTGTACAAGGGCTGTGCAATGTGTACCTATTTGGAAAACTCAAGAAAATTTGGATAACAAGTTGTGTACCACCAAGGCCACTGGGTCACTTTGTGCCAGGTGGCGCTCTATCTCCTCCTGGGGCAATATGCTGGAGTGCCTTCAATGTACCCACCTCCTTTCAGACCTTGCAAGTCTCATAATGGCCTGACACATATCCGTGGATGTCCAGTAAGGGGAACACTTCTTGATATCTCATATTTTTCTTTTCTGTGCTTTTGCAAGAAAATTGGATGCAGAGTTGCACACAATCTGCACGGTCACATCATATCTCATCTGTTTCAAATACAAATAAATACTTCTCAACATCTGACATTTGTCCATTCTCAGGCTGATACACCTTAAAATACACTCATCACTGCTCACTTTGATCTCTGGGGATGTCTGAACAAATTAATCTAGATCTTTATATTATAGCAAAGTAGGGCTGAAGCAATTCATCGAGTAACTCAAATAATTCCATTATAAAAACTGTTTGAGGCAAATTCTGTGCCTAGAAGTGCCATTTAACTTTGTAGTGCATATGCTAGGCCTGAGTGTGGTGCTGTAGCATCCACAGAAAAAAAGAGAAGAAGACTAGAGCATGCGCACAAGCCCTGTAAGAGCTAATCAGTGCAGCACCAGATGCCACAACTTTGAAATGCAACACACAGTGTAAAATAAAGCCTTTTAAGAGAAAGAGGCTCCACGCTGATCATATGAAATAGACTGACTGTGCATTTAAAGCAAAGCAGTGTGTTTGTGTATTTTTAAAAAAACACACGGTTTGGTCCACTGGCTGCTCTTCGCTCTACATGCACTTTAAGTCAATCAAGTTTATTCGAAAACTGCCTTTATTCAGATTTGATCAAAGTTTCATTGACAGGGTGCAGAGTGAATTTATCAGTGTGACTTTTCTGGAAAAGTTTTTTCACAGGCTGTGCTCACGTTCACGTGCAGCCTGACTTCCTAGTTTGCACTGACCGCCTGCACTCATGGTCAAGGAAAGATCCAAAACTTGTAAAGATGTGAAAAACAAATAATTACCCAGGAAAACAGAAAGGGATACACTAAATTTGACAATCTGCATGATGGCACAGCGACATTGTGCCACTGCTTAGGGAGAGCCCTGGACTACTGATGTTGTTGAAAAACACAAAAGTACTTTTCATCTGATTACTTGATTAATCAATTAAATAACTGCTACAATACTCAATTTCAAAAATATTCTATAACTGCAACCCTATAGCAAAGACAATGGTGTGTTTGTGTGTGTCTGTGTTTTAGCCTGGGGGCATAGCCTCATGATGGTGGCCCCATATTGTGATGTTGGTCACCTATCATATCAAATCAAATCAATTTTATTTATATAGCGCCAAATCACAACAACAGTTTCCCCGAGGCACTTTATATTGCAAGGCAAAAGCCATACAATAATTACAGAAAAACCCCAACAGTCAAAACAACCCCCTGTGAGCAAGCACTTGGCGACAGTGGGAAGGAAAAACTCCCTTTTAACTGGAAGAAACCTCCAGCAGAACCAGGCTCAGGGAGGGGCAGTCTTCTGCTGGGACTGGTTGGGGCTGAGGGGAGAGAATCAGGAAAAAGACATGCTGTGGAAGACAGCAGAGATCAATCACTAATGATTACATGCAGAGTGGTGCATACAGAGCAAAAAGAGAAAGAAACACTCAGTGCATCATGGGAACCCCCCAGCAGTCTAAGTCTATAGCAGCATAACTAAGGGATGGTTCAGGGTCACCTGATCCAGCCCTAATTATAAGGGATGGATCAATGATGCAAATGACCAAATGTCTAACCCTGAGGTCGACCCAGACAGTTGTGTGAACAATGAGCCAGAGATGCATGGCACTGACCTTCTCAATGGTGGACATTGTGAAACAACATGCCCAGATCAACTTTGCCCCTTCAGCCAGATAAGAGTGTCTGCTCATATGTGAAGAGCCTCGCTGTGTGCACTGGTTCACCAGATCGACATGCCCTGCAGGTCTGAGGGAGCATCTGACAGCCTGTTTAATAGCAACTTCAAAAGTGCCTCCATCCCATTTTTTTCCACAAAGAGATTTCTCAGACATCGGGCCGTGCTTGCTGATTGCCTCTGAATGTGGTGTTGATTAAAAAGTCAGCATTGTTCAGGCTTTCTTGTTTTCTCTTTCTTGTAGATCCTGGGAGTACAAACAGCTCGATAGGCTGCGTGTGAAAACCTTCAGGCCTCGTGTCTGACGAGGGACCTGCGGTGAGAGAAAGAGGCCCTCTTTGCCCAGCTTTTGGAATCCAATAAAGTGCTTTATTCCAGGGCTGGGGCCGACGTGAGGCTAATCTTTGATCTGAACTGGAAGCTGAGGGCTCCGAAGTGGGCCACGCTGCCCGATTATTTATGGGAACTTCAAAGGTTCCGCTGATCACACTTGTGTCTCTTATCTAGCAAGCGAGAAACAGCCATAACAACAAAAAGTGACTTTGCAAGGAGAGTGGAGTTCAGAGCACGGCGAGAAAGGTAGGGATAAAGGCGTGAATGTTTGTGAAGGGGGGGTTGTACCGGAGCTTGTGGGCAGATCTCCAGATTAGAGTCGATCAGGCTGATGTATACGGACCTGCAGAGGATGAGTGATACTGTTCTTCTCTGTTCCCATGGAGGACATGTTGACAATGTCAGGGAAGCCCGCTCTCCTTTCTTCCTCAATCACACACTCCCTCCTTCTCATCGTCTCCTTCGCTTCCTCTCGCTCTCTCTCTCCCCCCACTACTATCACCACCGCCACCTCCACATCACATCAGAAATGTGACTGGCCTCAAACTGCTGACTTGCTCACAGTCCATTGAGTTTCCTCTCCTTATCAAATTACAGCCACCTCAAAACCCACTCGCTGCAGCACGCCGGAAGAAATGAGGTTTTTCTCCACCGCCCGCCCCCACCACTGCACTCTTCCTCTGCTTTTTTCTTCTCACATTTTTTTAAAACAGCAGACACACTGGGGGTGGGGTCGGAATGGGGACGGCTGATGCGAATGCCGGTATGTGTTTCAGAATGTATTGTACACGTGTGTTACGCTGTAGTAATATAGGTGGACTCATTTTTGTGTACCCCTCATCAGGTACACAGTATTAGGTACTATAATCTGAGACAAAAGTGTTAGCAGGCTAACTAGCCATAACTAGGGTTGCCAACCGTCCTTGAAACACGGAATTGTCCCTTATTTGGAAATAAAGTGTGCGTTCCGTATTGACCTGAAACCGGGACGCAGTTTCTGTCCTGTATTTCTGTGAGAATCAAAAGTCTGTAAAATGTCAATGGAACTGACTGGCGCTTTATATGGAAACTTATGGTAAATTTGATCCCAGCCTCTCTCCTGCTTTTCACCAATGAGCTGACAGACACGAGTTGACAATACAGAATCACTCTTATCTCATTGGTCGAGGGACATCTGCTCGCAAGAAGATACCGACGTCATGAGCCGACGCGGTCGCTGGCGACAATAACAAATCAGCATGGCTAATATCGATACAGACACCGACACTGGCACTGCAGATATGCCTACGGACAGCAATGTCTGTAACGTCGTTACTCCTCCTCCTAAAAAAAACAAAACAAAAAAGAATGCAAAATACAGGGGAGAATGAGAAAAGGAAATGGCTGGGTGGAAAAGGTGCGCGACAACAGTATTGTTTACTTTCCAGACTTTACTTTTTGCACTTTTTATTACACTAAATGTGTAAATGTGCACTGTTACATTGTTTTGGATGATGCAAATTTTCTATTGTTTTTTTTGTTAATTTATACAATTTTAAGTTAAGCACTACAGAGATTTATTTTTAAAGAAGACAGAATGCTCATATTGAAATTGTGAGTGAAAATTTATTTTGCACTAAAAATAAATTGCTAAATAATTTGTTTTCCACGTGTTCATATCAGAACAAATGCATGTATGCATCTACCTAAATTCAGGGTCAAGTCAACAGTCAAATGGTTAAAAATCGTTTCACACAGACGCTGGGAAGGGTGAAGGCAATGGTCAGTCGGCCAGTCGGCCCTGGCGGTGAGGTGTCCCTTATTTATTTTTCAGAGAGTTGGCAACCCTAGCCATAACTCTTCCTCTTTATTAAGTTTTATGGTTGTTATGTGTCGGACGCAGCTCGGAGAACCGACCAGCGTTTGAAGGACCCAGTATGAAATAAGCAGAGCACGGTTCAAAGGCTAACTGAATTTAATACATAACAGTGATAATATAATAACAAAAAGGTGCGGCCCTGGCGTGGTGCGCTCCCCAGCAGCGCTAACGGTCCGGAGCCAGAAGTTGTTTCGGACCCAAGGACCCCGCCGACACCCCCCAGGTGGCCGCAACAACGAGTCTGTGAAAGAAGGAACCATTATGTGAGTCCACACTCTACACACAGAACACTTAAAGGTGTACAACAGCAAACACTTCCTGGCTTGATTACTGATCAGCTTCCCAACCTGCAGGCTATGGAACATTCCAGTTCACAAAACTCCACCGCAGTGGAAGCTGTACATGACTAACAAACAGCTCAATATAATAAGGTGTGAGGGGACACCACATTTACTGACTGTATAACTGTTAGTCACAAAATCTAACGTACCTCAGGAAGTGTGCTGACGAGCGTGAGACCTCACCCCCTCCTCTTTCACAGACTGTGCATCAAACCCTGGACGTTCTCAGCATCCGCTGCTGATGAGATGGCTCCCGAGACGACGATCTCACCCGTCTGGTCACAAGGTCGAGTCTCTGGCAAATACACACTGTGCACTCCAGTCTTAAATGCCAACATGTTCCAATCCATCCAGATGCACCACAGCTGGAGTCCTGACGAGTCGCAGGTGATCAGGGTGAGGTCCTGACAGCCTCAGCAACACAGCCACTCAGTCCCAAACGCAAGCCACCTGGGAGGAAAACCAAAAAACAGAAACAAACCGGCAGCCAGGCCCCCCCAGCCATATAACAATGGTGGTCCAAAAAAAAAACAAAACAAACAAAAAAACAAAACAAATGATCTACTTTGCATTGGTGCCTTTTACTTTTTTTTTTTTGCTGAACAACATGCATACTGTCTTTTTGGATTGAGCATAAGACCAATTCTGTTTAAGCCAGTTCATGCACCTTGTTCAAGCCATTGGTGAGATCAGCATATGAGTGAGATCAATATATTAAGCTCAGGGCATATATCTGGCAGGTCATTGATGTATAAGGAAGAAGACAAGGGCTCACGCAGAGAACCCTGTGGTACTCCTACATCACTGCTTGTCTGTTAATATGTAATTCCTGTGATAAGGAGCAGAGAATACAAGAATTATTGTAATTTTGTTCATGAACCATGCCAATGGAAGTAAACAAGGAATTAATAAAGTTAAATACAATAAAATAAAAAACATCCCACCTTTCCTCGCCACCACACCACTGACCGGAGCTCAGGCCAGCAAAGATCATGGCTGCCTCAGGCTACCTTCCTAGAGCATCTCTGGACCCACATGGACGTGAGGTGTCCATGCACTCACATCATGAACAAATCAGCCAGCCACACGGAGGTCCACGTGTCCAGCTGTCTCTGGCCGTTTGGTATGTGACATGCCAAAGGGACACCGTGTCATGTGGACTATAACTTATGTGGTGGAAGTGACATTTGGCTCCCCAGCTGGCTGATCACAGGATCAGATGGATATTTTCACATGGGGCAACCTGGCTAATGGGGACAGCTGGTTGATGGTGTCCACACTGCAGCTGGACATGTTCCAAAGGTGGGTTGTGTTTTTATTTTTTACCATGTCCTAAGGGCCTGCCAACACATATGCATCGCCATGACTTGTAGAGGGGTTGGTGTTCTACATGGCACAATATGTGTTGTCCAGCTTGGAGTGTAATGACACAGTGGTCAGGTGTGACATGATCTGCTCGCCTCGCCGCATGCGTGTGAGCTGTGATAATCTAACAGCTGCGGGGGCTCCTCTGTGCACTGACATGATCTGATCGCCCTCGGGACGCTCGAGTGAGCCGTGATCATCTGATGGCTTCGGTTCCTTATAAAAGAAATTACAAATAAATAAATGGAAAGATGAATCCACTTGATGGATCACATGTTGAATATGTGCCACAGATATTTTACATACACTGCGCTATGAACCACATCACGCAGCTGCTCACACTGTGTTCCTGTAGGCAGGAATCATCACAGTGGCATCGTGCACGCCTGCCCATCGGCTCAATGTTTACATTTTGGTCTGTACTGTGTGATGGGGCCCTAAGAGAATAGTGGTGGAAAATATTTTTCACAAACGCATCTTATCCAAGCCAACCGAAGCAAATGCAGGAAATTATACATCAACATGGCTTTGATTTACAAAATGATTTCCATCTGCCTGATCAAAATGGCAGCACGGTAGCAGCATGGTTGACAGCAGAGTGGCTTAGTGGTTAGTACTGTTGCCTCACAGCGAGAAGGTCATGAGCTTGATTCCCATCTGTGGCCTTTCTGTGTGGAGTTTGCATGTTCTCCCCGTGTTTGCGTGGGTTTCGTCCGGGTGCTCAGGTTTCCTCCCATATCTAAAGACATGCAGTTTAGGTGAATTGGAAACTTTATACTTGTCCAGGTCCATCCATCCATCCATTTTCTTCTGCTTTATCCGAAGTTGGGTCGCGGGGGCAGCAGCTCAAGCAAAGCTGCCCAGATCTCCCGATCCACACACACGTCCCCCAGCAGGAGGTTATTTGTCCATGTTATTTCTCTTATTTGTCCAGGTTTTCCTTGCAAACGAGGTCTCAATCTCAATGGGACTAACTTGGTTAAATAAGGTTAATTATATAGGACTAGCTGACTCTGAGACCAACTATGACATACAACAGCCACAGGAATATGTGGCTAAGAATTTACCAAAACTGAATGAGGAGCAGACAACAATTTACGATATACGAGGTCTGTCCGTAAAGTATAGGTCCTTTTTATTTTTTTCAAAAACTATATGGATTTCATTCATATGTTTTTACGTCAGACATGCTTGAACCCTCGTGCGCATGCGTGAGTTTTTCCACGCGTGTCGGTGACGTCATTCGCCTGTGAGCACTCCTTGTGGGAGGAGTCGTCCAGCCCTCGTCGGAATTCCTTTGTCTGAGAAGTTGCTGAGAGACTGGCGCTTTGTTTGATCAAAATTTTTTCTAACCTGTGAGACACATTCGAAGTGGACATGGTTCGAAAAATTAAGCTGGTCTTCAGTGAAAATTTTAACAGCTGATGAGAGATTTTGAGGTGATTCTGTCGCTTTAAGGACTTTTCACGGTGCGAGACGTCGCGCAGTGCTCTCAGGCAGCGTCATCAGCCTGTTTCAAGCTTAAAACCTCCACATTTCAGGCTCTGTTGATCCAGGACGTCGTGAGAGAACAGAGAAGTTTCAGAAGAAGTCGGTTTCAGCATTTTATCCGGATATTCCACTGTTAAAGGAGATTTTTTTAATGAAAGACGTGCGGGCGGATTGCAGCGTCGGCTCGCAGCCGCCGCGACGCTCCGCCACAGGAAAAACACCTCTGTTGGAAGCCTTGAGGACAAGTTGGAACATCTCCAGCTGATAAACAATTTCTCATATACTCACTCCACTGAAAGCCATCAAAAGCCAACTGGATTTTAACAAATGGTTATCAACACGGTGTTTTTCCTGTGCCGCCGCGCTGCGTCGGCTGCGTCCCGACGCGCGGACCCGTGCGCACGTCTTCATTAAAAAATCTCCTTTAACAGTGGAATATCCGGATAAAATGCTGAAACCGACTTCTTCTGAAACTTCTCTGTTCTCTCACGACGTCCTGGATCAATAGAGCCTGAAATGTGGAGGTTTAAGCTGAAACAGGCTGATGACACTGCCTGAGAGCGCTGAGCGATGTCTCGCACCGTGAAAAGTCCTTAAAGCGACAGAATCACCTCAAAATCTCTCATCAGCTGTTAAAATTTTCACTGAAAACCAGCTTAATTTTTCGAACCATGTCCACTTCGATGTGTCTCACAGGTTTAGAAAAAATTTTGATCAAACAAAGCGCCAGTCTCTCAGCAACTTCTCAGACAAAGGAATTCCGACGAGGGGCTGGACGACTCCTCCCACAAGGAGTGCTCACAGGCGAATGACGTCACCGACAGGCGTGGAAAAACTCACGCATGCGCACAAGGGTTCAAGCATGTCTGACGTAAAAACATATGAATGAAATCCATATAGTTTTTGAAAAAAATAAAAAGGACCTACACTTTACGGACAGCCCTCGTATATAAGTACCCTCTTCAGTATGGATGCACCAGGAAGTACACAAAAGACATTCCTCACCTGTGTCGGGCTCACGCTCACAATCAGGGAGAACTCTGTGTGGAACATCAGCAACAGAGATGCGACAGGAAAGTTGCTTCGAAAATGTCATTTGATAGTCATAGATGAGGTTCCCATGTGTGACCGCTGGTTCATTGAACAAATGGATAGAACATTTTGAGATATACAAGATACCAAGCAACATTTGGCGGTATAACCATGATTTTCTCTGGCAACTGTAAACAGAATTGACAGAGTTACTTGAAATTAGGGATTTCATTAACGTCACACAAGTGTGGCAAAGACAGGAAAGATTGCACAGTGTTCTCAGTGCATTGTCACTGAGTTCATGCTGCATCACTGGAGTTTTCACAACAGTCCCAAAGCTTGTGCTATGGCCATGGTATGCACCCACGTCACAATGTAGATGGCAGCATGACATTTTTAATATGTTCTTTCTGATGTTCCAGCATTTATGGCACGTTTGCAGCACATTCCCACCGTGTCTATATCACGTTCAGTGAAGTTAGTAGAAACACTGGATCCAGGTCCTCACACCGTTACGTCTCTTTCAACTGATCATCTCTACAGCTGGACTGTTTTCTACAGCATAGCTGCAAACATTTACATTTTCTGCACATTTCCCAAAACAACTTTTGATGACAAAAGTGTACACGAGGTTTTACTATTCTATTCTATTCTATTCTATTCTATTCTATTCTATTCTATTCTATTCTATTCTAGGTAACACTTTATATTAACTGCACGCTATAAAGCATTACTAAAGCATTTATAAAGTGTAAGTAAATGCTTAAATAACTATTTGCAAAACATTTACAAAGTATCCTTTTTTACTCGCAAAACATTTACAAAGCATTGGTAATAACATAAATAGATGGCTTAATAATTTTAATAAGAAAATATGTAATGTCTTTATAAAACATTTATAAATACTTTTTTAAATGTCTATAAACCATTAGAGAGAAGTTGATCATTAATAGTTTACCATTTACAAATGTAAAATCAGACACTATTCATTAGTGATCAAAATACTTTACAAATCATATTTACAAATCATTCTTTTTTATTTGCTACTCATTAGTAAGAACATAAATAGATGGCTTAGTAATTATGAATAGCAATTTGTAATGTCTTTATAAAACATTTATAAATTATGTTTTAAATTCTCTATAAACCATTTAAGAATCCCACAATAATGACTTTTCTCTGCACCTATTATTTGTTCATCACATTTCTCTTCTGTTCTTTTAGCTGCTACCTGCTCTCTGCTTGCTAATTCTTTCCTCTTCCTTTATAGCTCTCTCAAATACTATACCTCCGGTTAAAGATGTGCTCATATTGAGCTTTTTCCCACTGCCATATTTTTTATTTTTATTACTAATATTATTTATTTATTTATTTATTATTAGTCCTTATTTTTTTTATTTTATTCAATTTCTTAATTTGAATGTTTAGCACCCAATTGTTTAGTTATTTTATGTTTTATGAATTAAATTTCTTAATCTTAAGCACCCAATTGTTTCTAGGAATATAAACCTATTGTTTTTCAAACCAAATAAGATGCAATTTTATTTACCTCACCAACAAATGGCTGCAACACCAAGTGCAAATGATACTATATCGCTGACAGATGGCAGCAGCTCACACATTTGTTCAACAAATTAAAATGGTGAGGAAGATGACCAATGACACTTCCTGTTTCTGTTCTCATTGTTGACATGCGTCTCAGGAGAAAGATTAAAATGAAAAACTGGTCTGAACTGTTTTTCGGACCGTATGTTTAATGTTGGTTAATCAATGGCGTTCTCACGCACACTTCCAGCAGACACTTCACCGAAAATGATGGTTAATCTGCTACGCACGTAAGTGTTAGCAAAAGCTAGGCTAAAGCTGCATTTGCTAATCGTTGTCGTACCAAATCTAACTGCTTAAGGTATTTTAAGGTTGAAAATCATCAAGTGGCCACTTTGTTTCCATCCAAGAGGCTGTCCACTTGATCAATGTGAATTTATATCGTCGGATGTAAAACCTCGTTAGTTTTTTTAATACCAGTTAGCCGATTAGCTGCTATCATTTAGCGGCCATTTAGCGGCTAATGCTTTTTATATGTGATATGCTCTGCATATCACATATAAAAAGCATCTGCAAATGAGTTATTATGCAAATTTAAGCATCACTTTAGTTGAGCTCACATCAAATACTTTACTCACAGCTTGTAAACGCTTTATAAGAGTATTTTTAAGTTTACTAACCCGTTGATAAGCATTTATAAATGGAAATATAAAAGTGAATTGGTCAACTGTTTGAGATTGTGATTAAAATAGATATTAAGCAATACAAATGAGTTAGAAAACAGATTTAATCATGACAAGGATATTACAAATGCTTAACTAATGCTCAGTTAAGGCTTAATCGTACATTGAAAGAAGAATTCATAGATGAAGTCTTTCAACAGCATACTTATAGTGAAGGGGAAAGAGACTTGTGCTTTGTACATTATTAACAAATGATACATAAAGTATAGAGGAATACAGATAAGTAGTAAATGCAGTCTTTACAAATGTTATAACTGATACATTGAGCATCAACTAATGGTTTATTAATGCTTAGTAAAGGCTTAATAATTTGTGAGGAAAAAAATGTAAAGACAATAAAAATATAATTTGTAAAGTATTTTTTATCACTAATGAATAGTGTCTGATTTTACCTTTGTAAATGGTGAACTACTAATGATCAACTTTTCTTAAATCATTTGTAGAAAATTTAAAAATCATTTATAAATGTTTTATAAAGACATTGCATATTTTGTTACTAATGCTTTATAGCGTGCTGTTAATATAAAGTGTTACCCTATTCTATTTTATTCTATTCTGTTCTATTCTATTCTATTCTATTCTATTAAGAGGTTGCTACTGATCCCATGTCCATTAGCACCACGGACAGCTCACCTTCAGGCGCTCACAGCTGTAGACTGTAGTTGACTGCTGAATGTACTGGCACAATGAATGAAAAAGTGTAGCACTTGGTGCAGTATTTATAAGGACCAGATGGAAGCAGTGGGAACTTAGATACTTTGGACAATCTGCATGCAGTTGGGGGTGGGGGGGTGGGGTGGGGGATTAGGGTCCCTTTATTGAGAGAGTAGTAACATGACGAGTCAAAAAAATGGTCACATGACTTGTGGCGCTATCTTCGGGCCAAAATAGCGTTCACTGTTTATGAGTCTGCATGTATGCACAAGATGTGAATGCACAAATAGACACAACAAGGGCTTCAAGATGTACAGATTCCCTTCAGATATGAACAGAAAAAATTTGGGGGAAAATAAAGTCTGCCATGTGGGATGGAAGTGACTTCATCGTCAAAGTTTTGCGAGGTAAATATAATGTTCAGTCCCATGTACAGTAAAACTCACCTAAACCGTCATCGTATAAACCGGATATTCACAGTCACCAGACAAAAAAAATTCCTAATGTTTTTGTATTGTTTTCCATGTGGCCAAGTGGTTAATGCGCTTGGTTTCAGTGCAGAAGGCTCCGGGTTCAAATCCCACCCCTGCCACATTTCTCCATGTAATGTGGAGTTGCATCAGGAAGGGCATCCGGTGTAAAACCTGTGCCAATTCAACATGCAGATCCACCTTGGATTTGCTGTGGTGACCCCGAGTGCAAAACAAGGGAGCAGCCGAAGGGACTTACTTTCCATGTAATAAATACCGTATATAAGAGAGTTTGTACAACAGATTTTTTTGCTCACACTGGATAAAATGTCCTGTCCAATCACAACATATTTCCATTAAAAACCCCTCGCATGTGGGACCGGAGTCATTTCCGTGATTAAAAAAATTGTCTGCTTATTTTTTTTCACACCATGTTCAGACTCAGAGCCACAACCTGGTGTGCACCTGTTAAATCAGACACAGCAAAAGGCTGTGATTTGACACTTTTCTGCTTTTACTCCTTTGTCTCCCATCATATGTTAATAGTTTTGCAGTGCGCACACTGATTACATTTCAGGATCACAAACATTTGGCAGAAAAGTCAAAAGCAAATTTGCAACACAGAGCCAGAAAAAGGAAATTGTACACCTTACCTTTGAATTGAAGGTGATTATTGTAGAAAGAAAAGCTTGCTGAGGGTCAAATTAATCCAAAATAAAGGACAATCCAGAGACAAAGAACTTTCACGCACGTCACTGCATGACACAGAGTTACAATTCATTAAATAAATCAGCATAAATTGTAAATTTATGTAAATTTAATAGCTTAATTATTTTTATATTTATTTTGATAGCACCTGTACCTGAATGTGTTTCTGTATGTGGTTAAATATAAAAAAAAATCTTGAAAACATAAAACGTTAATTCAGAAGTTCAGCGCAGTTGCCCCAAAATGATGCCGTGTTCTCAGTTGATGCTACTCTCTGAATAAAGTGACCCTAGTGGGAATGTGACCGTTAGTGAGAAGCTGACAAGGAGATAGTAACAATGTAGTATGAACTTGAAAACTGCACATTTTTCCATTTTGACCATGTCCCGGCTGCCTTGATTGAAATTTTCAGGATGCAGTGCGGTCTTCATGGTCTTCACCTGTGACGGCCTTAGAAGACTCACTGGTAGCTGAATGGCAGAGAGAGCTTCACCAGCACGGAAGAATCCAATGTGCTCAGAAGCAGCAGCTCAGCAAAAAGGTCGGCTTGCAACTAGACTAAAAACTAATACATCTTCAGTGAGCGCCCAGTCACACTACTAGACCCAGCACCATCTGTCTTTTGTCAGTACTCATTTTTTAGTGATTGGCCCTCAAAATAAACCATCAGTTCTTATGTCCTACCCTGCAGCGCCCTCTTTCTGTGCTAATCTATTTTTTAGGAAGACAAAGAAGACCACTACCATGTTTTGCTTAAGGATTTGACACAGTCCCATCACCTTACACCTATAATATGAGAACTTCAGAAAACCTGCAAAAGAGTCCATGCAAGGTCATCAGTCTCATTTTGTGAGTGAAGCTCAAGTTATTATAAAGTCAAAATGAAAAAGCTCATCCTCGGGTCAGCCGTCTGACAGTTGATGGATGTCAATTCAACCTTCCCCACTGCTGGTTACTGGTTTAGACACCAAAGTAAATCAAGCTGCAGAGGAAAAGTTGACAAGACCTCTCCAAGTCAGAGTCATTTTCTCTTGATATGACATTGATGCCTTGGAAAAGCAATTGATTTACCTTCAACATCAGCAGGGCTCTTTTTATTTATTCATTTTGAAGCCATAATTATCGCCACATTAATGGATGCAAATGAGGGTCAGGGACAAATTCACAATAACTTGGAACACACACACACACACACACACACACACACACACACACACACACACACACACACACACACACACACACACACACACACACACACACACACACTACACCTACAATGTGAACTAACATCAATATTTATCTTAGTTCTATTATCCAATTCCTACCTCATTCACATGCTAATAGCTACAATTACCATTAAATAAGGGCCCTGGTTCAGAGGAAATAACCTGCTGCTGAGCATTGGAATCACTGACTCGTCACCTGTGCACACACAGTGCATGAATACACACCCAACTACACACACACAAACAGTGAATGAGAGAGCAAAGACCAAAGCGAAGGTCCGTTATACTGCGCCATGTGGTGGATGTTTAAATCATGCACGGGGTTAAAAACCTGCCATGCAGACATCAGTCCATACATATTTTTGATGTGCAAAAAAATAGCATGTTTTGTCGACTACTGAGCCCTTAAATGGATTAAAATACACACACTTTTAACAAGCTAATAATGGTCACAAGATATTTAATGAATATATATACAAATACACATCAGGAATAATTTTTTTAAAGAGGTCTTGTTATGTGGGCCGCTGAAGAGGAGGTACTGCTGGCCCACTACCACCAGAGGGCGCCCTGCTTGGAGTGCGGGCTCCAAGCACGAGAGGGCGCCAGACCCAGAGGAAGTGACAGCTGTCACTCATCACACCAGCTGTCACTCATCTACACCACTATTTAAGCCGGACTGCAACTCCACCTCCCCGCCGAGAAATCGACTACCATTAACAAGGTAATTTCTCTGCTGACAGAAACTTTGTGTGTTTAACCTGAACTTCTGTTACAGCCGTTTTCCTGGAGTGTTTCCTTGTCTGAGGGATTGGCATTTGGTGTGACAGCGACGGCTTCGCCTCACATCCCAACCCAGATAAGTGGTTAAACCAGGAGCTGTACGAGTGTGTGATTGGAGGTGGAGGAGCTCCCTCCTAACTGTGTATGGACTGTGAATTACTGAGTGTGCGGACTCACACTCATACATCTTATCTCTGCTTTCTGCCAGCAGTACCAGGGTCGACAGCCGAAGACAGAGGCCACCTGGGGACTCGGGACTTGGCGGCTCCGGTGTTCTTCAGACCGTTGGTGGTGGAAGCCGTGTGGGACGCGGCTTCTCTCTCGTCGGGGGTCTTCTATCTTCGAGCCTGCCCACACGTCACCTGGTGTTAATTGACTGTGCAAACTACTTTACTTTTTGGCTTACTCATTGTCCGTTCATTTGCGCCCCCTGTTGTGGGTCCGTGCTACGACACCATCACAACAGGTCTGCTGTTATGAAATAGAAATTTTTACAGCATATGTGTGTATTTTCTATATGCATCACCTGTAAACATCTGGGTCAAAGGGCAGACAAGTTGACAGCACTGTAGTACATCTGACTTGTGAGCCTACTTCTCACTTGTTAGTTTCTAGTACAGACTAGTACTGCTGTGCGAGGGTTAGGGTTTGGTTTCCTAACCAACAGCACTATGAGAATCTTGGTTCCACACCAGCATGAAGCTGTATAGCTGGTGATGCAACACACAAAACTGCATTGTGCAGTTTATCCCATCACAACCACAGAAGCCCATAATTCCTTCACACTTATCATCCGTATCTTGTTGGCTTCCCTCACTGCTTTTCACTGTTGTATGCTCACTCAGTTATTTTCAAACTGCCTACTCCAGGCAGATTTAACATTAACATTAACATAACATTAGCAATTTAATGATTAATGACTTGGAAATGTTCATCCTCTGACTTTTTTTTTTAATGTGATGGTAAAAGTGACGATTTGTATTAAAATTAAACATTGTATTTGTTTTGTCAGGTTACCTATAGTCTGAAAATGCTGGGATTGTGTATATAAATGGAGGTACCTTATTTTCTGGAGTATAAGTTGTTTTATTCGTAGTTTGTGAGGGCCTGTGAGATTTAATCTGGTGTGATTGCTATATATACCCCCCACTCCCCCCCAAAAAGTCACATATCCATCCTTAATAATAACAGTTATAATTACTACTTATGTTGAACTTTCCCAGGAATCAAAGCACCAAATAAAATTAACTCTACTAACCAAAAACAAAAATTCCAATAATAAAAACTCCACTATTGTAATGCACAAAAATCCCAAACTAAAGATCTGATAATATAGAAATTTTGCAATTTATACTCTGGAAAATACAGTAATCCATAAATGTTAATGTGATATTTTTGTTAAAACTCATGAATGAAAGATAAAACTTGATGCTACGAGTTCTTCATTGTTTCTTTTAAATTTTATTGTGGCATTGTATATGGGCTAAAATACTATATATATATATATATATATATATATATATATATATATATATATATATATATATATATATATATATATATATATATATATATATATATATATATACAGTCCAACCACCTTGTGCACATTTGAAACTGCTGTCTTGAAGTTAGTTAAAAATGAAAGTCAGCATTTTTGCAGAATGCTTAAAGAATTTCTAAAACTGAAATTCCACAATCCTGAAACAAGAATAAAGAATCATTGCTTTATTCTGCAAACGTCATGAAGCACATTACTTTATATGTAAAGTGGTTAAATTGTAACATTTTTCTTTTGTGTTCAGAAAACAGCACTATTAGGACTTGATAATGAAAGGAAAAAGACTTTGCAAGTTGGAGCTTTTCTCCCCAGAATTCCTCTACTTTCACTGACATCATGGCTAACTTAAGAGGAGAGAGTCAAAATAAATTAAGCCCCAATTGGAACAGCGGTTCAAATATGTACAATGCTCGGGAGGAACATGCTGAGAGACCTGGGGTGGGTTAACATGAAAGTACAGCGGCGTGCCAGCGCCTGTTACCTGTAGAGCCACAGTCGACATGCTCTGCCTTCAGCCGCTTTATTGGAGGCGACGCCGGCATGTCACTGACAGCCAATGTCCAAGTTGAGCAGGAGTAGATTAGATTAACTCCCCTGTGAAAGAGCCTTGTCTGCTTCCATTGTGTCTCGTTAAAACCACACAGGTATGCCAGGGCAATAAGCAAGTGCGCTGACATTAGAGTCGTGTTGGGAATACCGGCACTGATTGGAAAACCCACAGAGTATTCTTCAAACACAAACACGCGGCCCCTCCCTCTGAGCAACTGTGCTCCATGAAGATCAAGCCAGCTTTTTTTTTTTTTCAGGAGTGCAGCGTCCCGCCGCACCCTCCGGACTACACTCGCACTCCCTGAAGGTGCACTTCTTACCGCAAAGACATCCATTTTGTGGTGGAAGACAGCACAAAGGTGTTACTGAAGCGCGCTTTGCAGGGAGCAGAGACTAGAAGCGCCGCTGCAGCCAAAATAAAGGCCTGAAGCCTAAGTGGATCGAGACGTGGATAGAGAGTCCTTGCTAACTGAGTTGTAAAGTTCTATTGCCTCAGGGCTGCAGTCATACTCTGTTCATCAAATCAGCCTGCAACGTAGGAGAGAGAGAGAGAGAGAGCAAAGAAACACACAGACTGAGGCAACGACAACAACAATGCAAACGAAATAAGAAAGGAAGTGAAGAAAATCAAATTCTGCTCTCAGGACAATATCAACACCGTGGAAACTTTCAGAGAAAAACTCTCAAAACAAAACTGTAATGGAACATTGCAGCTGTGTAGTTTCTTTGCCAAATGACGTGTAATGTTTGACAGAGCGCTGCGCTCCCTCCAACAGAAATATGCACCAAGAATGATTAGCGGCGTCAGGGCCGCGTCGCCTTTCGGCTGGTGCTCATGCTGGTGCACCACAGTCAGGGGAGCCGATAACCTTTGCTGATGGCAGAATACGTCATCGTGAAGGCCTCTCAGTTGTAAAGTAGCAAACACATTGCACAAGGTCTACTAGTTTGGTCTTTTATCTGCAAAAATCCTGATGGAACAAACTATATGGAGGCATGTTCTGAGCTGGGAAACATAAAATGTAAAGGGTGGAGAAAAATGATCATAACCATTTAAAGTGATGTTTTTGGAAAGAGCTAAATGAATGTGAGAAAAAAATTTGACGTATCAACTGCACTTACAAGGCTGAAGTGAATGAAGGGTGTGGAATGGATAGATACCAGTGAACACGGACCCTTTCACGCACACAAGCCTCCCTCGTAAATTATCTTGACCAATGTAGAATTTATGAGGCACAGATATATCTCACTGCTGGCCGATCATTTCCATGGCTGTGCCACCGTAATTCTTTCAAAAACTACCCAAACCCCATAGATAAAAATGGTCACTGCAGCTTCAGATGGATGGGGAAAAAGGGAAGTAAACTAAGAAGGCAGTGTTTGTATGTTGCAACCAAAGCAGAAGATGAGTGCAACAAATAAAACCTGTTCTGTTTACATTGTGTGGAATCATGTGGTGCTCTGGGAATTTGGTGAAACAGAAGACAGGTGAAATGGCCAGGTGTTAGCTCGACAGCGGCTTTTTACCTTTTTGAAATATGTGTGAGTGTGAAGAGATTTGGGCGAGCTTTTAGAACGCTATCATGGAGTAGGTGGAGGACGGCGGAGTATATCAGAGAGGGCTGTCCGCGCACGCTGCCCTCTGAGATTGGATTCTCACCCATGAAATGTAAGCACACACAAAAACGCTCTGCGCCAACAACCTCCAATTTACACAGCAATTTTCCACTCGCTCGCGACAGAACTAAATTGCATTTGTCTCCCTGCCGTTGATACGACGCAGCCTTGGAATTTCATTCATATCCAGTTAATTAGCACTTCCTCTCCCAGCACCAGAAAGAGCAATCAGTGGACAAAGTGTGGTGGGTAATTTATTACTGTTTATTACAGCTCATTGAGGAAGCCAGAATGTGTTGGATATTAGAAAGATTACTGGTGTTTGTGCTGATAGCAGTCTGTGACGAGGAGAAGAAAAAGTTATTTACCAAAAACAGCTGGACTGATAAATTAGGCCCTTTTCTCGACATGACACTATCTCCCCCGACTGTGCTGTTTCTACATTTCTGGGTGAAAAGCGACATCTCTCAAGCTTTATTCCCTCCTTTGAAAACATTAATTGCTATTCATTACTCACTACTGCTGAATAATAACAATGCTGGAGTTATAATTCTGAGTCATTAAATTAGAAGGAAGGAGATGAATAGGAGCGGGCGATAGAAAAGAAAGTCTCCTTTGCTGATGAGCTTCTCTCGCCTGTTTCAGCTTAAAGGGAGCCTTCACCCAAATTACAGAATGTACCACTTAACACATGATTGTTAATGGTTAAAAAAAATAAATAAATAATAATAATAATAAAAATTACCGTAGCGGTCCAGACTAAACTACTTGGATATTCCAGACTGCATTCTTATGCTCTTATGATATCTGATTTCACTGTGGGAGTCGGGAAAGTGATATTACCTTTACTTGCTTTAAGTATTTCTATTCAAAGGTACGTGGTACTACTTCACTAATACCTTCATCAGCATTTTACTTTTGGTGGCACCCTATTCATATGACTGTTACAGCTACAGCTTAAAAGATCTGACACAAATGTGATCAGTTAAAAATATATGTGACCAAATATGAACGAGTTCTATGCTTTTACACATTTTCATTACAGCTACACCTGCTAAAAATGTTGTTAAGGCAAACTGTCATTTTAGTCAGGGACTTTGGAACAGTCACTTAGGATTTTGGTGTTATTTTTCAAAAAAAAAAAGAAAAAAAAAGAAATACTTCCTGATTTATTTTACACGTGCTGCTACACATTCTCTGTCTGAACTCCTCAACATTGTGACACTCAGTCAGTGACCCTTCGTGTCACTGTTCGGGAGCCACCTGCATTATTTGGTAACAAATAGAATTATTTGCTTCATTTTTGTGTCATCAGGAAACACTTGTCTGTGTTTGGGTTCCTGTTTTAGTTTTCGTTAGCTTTTTTCTGTACATCACGTAGTGATGCAAAGGGGCTACTCAACTTGTCACATCTTGATATTCGGTCAAAATTTCTTGTTTCATGTAGTTTAACTTCAGTCCAGTTTTCAAGTGTCTCTGTATTTTTCCGTTACATTGGTTACTAATTTAATCGCTGCCTTTTCTCATATCCACATTGTATTTGTTCATCGTGCTCTCTCACATTATTTTCCCATGTGGCTTTTTGTCCTTCTTTAATTGCTGCCGTTGAGTTTGTGAGGTTTTGCTAGTCCTCCTGGCTTTGTTGACTGGGTACAAGGACTCTCTGTGTATTGACCTATTGCCTGTATGTTGGACAACCCTCTGCTGCTCCCCGAGAAAGACCACTGCCTGGTGGACTGATCACCTGTGTGCCTGTTATTTTTTCTTCTTCTTGGTGGGACAACATGCTGGTGTTCTCGGGTTCATGCTGAGAAATGCACCTGGAGCAGACAAAAACCGAGTGACTTCTTTAAAAACATTGCCTTCATTCAGTAATTTCCACAATAAGGAATTAAAGCATTTCCAGATGTCATCTTCCAAAACAAGGGTGTCTTATGTGGACAACAGGTTTCATCAGGCTGCGATGATGAGTCCACACAGACTTTATATTTACTCAGTGTGTGAATGTTTGAATATTTGAAACTGTATGAATGGCACCATGAGGACTTCACTGAAAAGACATATCAGGTCTGTAGATGTTCTACTGCATCTCTGTATGTATATATATATATATATATATATAGATAGATAGATAGATAGATAGATAGATAGATAGATAGATAGATAGATAGATAGATAGATAGATAGATAGATAGATAGATAGATAGATAGATAGATAGATATAACACTATGTAACAAATTTTTATTTTTGTTTTGTTCCTGGGTACACAGTGTGTTTTCCTAACCTGCTATGCCTTAAATAAATAGAAAATAGCTTTTATTCTACAGAAACTTTGCTTCTGTGATCAGGACAATGATATTTTGAAATTTGTCTGTTTTCAAGAATATTCTCGATTCGCCTTCACTACTACTGAGTAGTGTTCTAGAATATTCTTTAACTGCTAGAACTGTCCAGAATTTTCCAGAATTATCTAGAAATTTCAAGAAACTTTTAGAATGTTCTAGAACGTTAAAAAAAAAAAAAAAAAATCAAAGTTTGTGCTGAATGTAGTCATTTTTCCATAGACTTTAGACATAAGCAATTGAAATATAACACTTAGAAGCCAGGAACAAAAATTGTGTTACATAGTGAATCACTAGTCTGCATGTACCTGGACTCATGATAAATATTTTAAATGACTTTACCTTGCAGAATTATTTTTCTTCTGTGTTTAAACTCCTGACATGATGACAGTGCAGCAGAATGTGAAACTCTTTTGTCAGTTCTTTACAACAAAGCACTTGAATGCAGCATCTTCCACATTTCATATCACTTGCATGTCAGCTTTCACGCACAAAATGTGACAAAATACACAATTAATATGCGCAGTGTTTGCTGTAATGCATATTACTGGTCCTGACAACGTCAGTAATTAATTTTAATGGACTACCAGGATGAAGTGGAGCCAGGCCAAGCATTTTTAACTTCACCGTTCCGCTCATATGTTCTAGACAACAGTTATTTAAACATGAAAATGGCCAAGATGGCCCTTTAACCGGCAGCACCGGGGACATATTGATACAGCTCACAGGTCCTCTCCGGCACACAGACACCTTCCTTCATCAAAGAACCACAGCATGCACACACACCCACACACACACACACACACACACTTGCCTGTGGAGGGTGTAATCTGTAATTTGTAAGTTCCATTTGTTTTTAACACACCAAAGCAGCGGTCCTGTGGGACCTAATAAAACCTCATAAGCACACGGAGAGGAAGCCCGAGGCGCTGCTCTTTCCCACAGATCTCACCTTGATAGATGATTTTAGAAAAACACAGAGGCGTGCTCCACTAACAAAGTGCTGCGAGAAAAAGCACTGATATTTAGACTTGCTGTCTGAGGAGAAGAAAAGTGAGGAGGATAGAGAGGAGGAGGAGGAGGAGGAGGCTGTGGTTTGGATTAAATTACAAGAAAGGGTCTTGGTCAAAGAGATGCAGAGCAGTGAAAGCGATACCTGTTAACTGGATTTTCATGTTGCACCAAGCTGACATCAATGAAGATGAAAGGGCCTTTAATAAAAAAAGTGAAGTCCATTTGTTTTAGTGTTAACAGGAGAAGGTGGTGGGGATTTGCATGGAATGATAGCCATTACTTTATATTACTTCTTCGGGTCTCTAAAAACAAATGTCCCATAACTGGCCACCTCTGCAGGATCCAAAACAATAACACGAATAATAATGCTAATAATAGGCCTCATTTAATTTGGAGAAACAAAAAGAATTAAAGCTCTTGGCCGGGTGGAGGTCATCTCCTGTCTGCTCGCACCTCCTCGTCTGTCGCTCTCATTTCAGAAAACCTGTAGACTTTTTTGCAAGGAGAAATTGAAATCAATTTCAAGGCCCATTTAATTTTATACACCCGTACATGGTGACCCACAACAGCAGAGTTCAAATATTGATCTTCCTTCGCAGGGGACCCATGGTGCCTCTCAGTGGTCAAACACACTGTACAGTTGCATCCGTTAAAAATTACAATATGAGATCAAGAAGGAAGCGAGAAATAAACTTAGCTGTGGCAAATCACACAAGCTGCCCCGAAGGAGGCTGAAAATGACCTTTCGGAAAAATAAAATTTCAGCATTTGCCTGCAGATCTATTCGTCAGCAGAGCGTTGTCTTGTGGCGGTGAAGGAATCAGGCTTACAGGAGCACAAGGAGAAGCGGCAATAATGCTTTCCTGTTCACTACTGCCATTAAGCCAGCGATGATAAAAAGGTGCAGTGCTTTTAATGGATCACGATAGGTTTTTTTTTTTTTTTTTTTACTTGTACGGCCACTCTGTTAACTCAGCACGCTGGGTAATACGTCTCATTTGCAAGAATCCTGCCGAGAGGCAAATGCTTGAAGGACAGTGTGAGAGTGACACTACATTATAAACATAATAATCACAGCTGGCTGAGATACCGCAGTAAAGAAATAATTGGACTCAAGCTGCTCTGGCTGCTCCAGCATTTTAGCATGCCATTTGCAGAAATAGAAAACCTCAGGACGGATTGTATTCTTAGGGGATAAAAAAGCATTTCTGCTGTGAGGTTATCCCCTCGTCACACAAGTCCCGTGTGCGTGCGTGCGTACGTGTGCCACTGTAACGAGAGCTCCGGTGGCGTAAAGACAAGTGCGTGTCGTGTTGCCTGTCTCTTCCTCTCCTCACCACACCCTCGGCTGCTCACCTCCGTTCGGCCTGAAGGAGCAGATGGAACAGCAGAGATTTCAAAGCAAGCAGACTTTCCTGAGCTGAATGAATCGGCCGTGTGGGAAATAAAGCTTCTGCAATGCAGAATTTAAAAACAGTGTCACCCGTCCTTTGTGACCACTGGCCGCCATGTCAAACTCAGCCTGCTTCAGCTTGGACTGAACACATCAGATGGACGACTGTGTGTTTATCAGGCAAAATAAATGCAGAGCCAACTCCAAAAAACATTATTTTCTTCTAACATTGGGAGTAATAAGTTTCTTTTTATTCAGAAGGTGCATTTAAACATTAACAGCACACTGATGTCCAACACTGCAGGACATTGTGCTCATGAGACACTGACTCATCAGGGAACAATGTTTTCACAACTCAACAATGACTCATTGGATGAACTCAGTTAAATTATTTAAGTGATTTCCATGTAATAAATACATGTGGCCCCAAATTAATTTAATTTAGTTTAATTTAACTGTGTTGGGGCTACAGATATTTACTGGATGAAAACCCAGCCCAAAATCGCACTGAGTTCATGCAAACAGGTATATATGTATGTATTTATTTATGTTACTTTTTGAGTACAATGAGCATAAATAAATCTGACTATAACAAATACAAATGGAAAGAAACAAAAAGGTTCATAACATTTTTGAACCAGATCTGTAAAGGTATAAAATAGTTTGCATCCATGATTGCAGGCCAAACATAGCTTTTGATGTTATGTGTATAACGTCTACCGGTCAATTGTGATATCACAGGAGGAATCCTGACTGATCATCTCTGATTTGTTTCATACTTCCACAAACAAATGACATTAGTGTCAGCACACCCCAAACAAAATGTAAGCCTCACATCTCCATTAGCTTTTGAGATACTGGGGTTTTAAACACTTTATGTGGTACTGACTTTACTGTAAAAATGAGCAGTACAGAAAAACAATGCTTTGTTCAATAAGGCATTACTTTTGAACAATTCATGCTTCATGCATGGAATTTTCAGGAGTTGTTCCTCAGTACTAGATATCTTTAAGAGCAATTTAAAAAATCCACAGTTGTATATTTGTCTGTTTATAGCTTGCTGAAATCTGTTTAAAATAAAACTTGTTTGTGCTTTGTAACAGATGTTCCCCTCTGTTTTTTCCACATTATGAGCTTGCAAATTTTAAGATTTAATTCTTGTGTTATTGTACTATTTTGGTGACTAAGTAGTTTTCTCTAAAAAAGTAAAATTGTCTGATTGATGAGGCATTAAAAAACTGAAAAAAGCATTTCACACCTATATTACAAATGTGCTGGAAAGAAAAAAAATATATATATATTTTATGTATTTCAGAAAGCTACTTTATCACCAAATATAGTACCACAACATGACAAATAAATGCCAATATTTGACAGACCATAAGCGCTTTAATGTGGAAATACAGAGGTGACCCACAGTACCTGCTCCAATATTTTTAAATAGATTTCAGCAACCTATAAACAGACAAATATGCAAATGTGGATCTTAATGAACAGCTCCTGCAATTTAATGGCTTTAGCATGAATAGATCCAGTAGAAATTACTTAATGAACTATTTTTTTCTGCTCATTTTTACAGCAAAATCAGAGTCACACCCCATATTTAAAGCCACAATATCTCAAAAACCAGTGAACTTATAAGGCTGGAATTTGGTATGGTGCTTACTGGAGATAATAATAATAATAATAATAATAATAATAATAATAATAATAATAATAATAATAATAATAATAATAATAATAACAGAGCTCCACAGCAGAGCTTGTGGTTAGCCATGGTGGGACAAAACTTAATGAAATGATTAAAAAAAAAATAGGCAATTAAAGAATTACATCATGATGTCTCCAAAACATCATGTCATTACAAAAGCACAATATTTTGGGGGTAGTTTTTGATCCTAAGTTGTCCTTTGACCTCCACATTAGAGATATTCCACATTAGAGATATTACGAGGACTGCTTTCTTCCACCTGTGAAATATAGTGAAGATTCGTCCCATCCTGTCTATAGCTGATGCTGAGATCCTGATCCATGCGTTTATCTCTTCTAGATTGGACGACTGCAATGTTCTATTTTCTGGTTTACTGCAGTCCAGCATTGGGGTCTCCAATTGGTTTAAAATGCTGCTGGCAGACTTTTGACACGAAGCAGAAAGTTTGACCACATTACACCCGTTTTGGCATCTCTTCACTGGCTTCCTGTCCCAGTCAATCAATCAATCAATCAATTGTTTTTATATAGCGCCAAATCACAACAAACAGTTGCCCCAAGGTGCTTTATATTGTAAGGCAAGGCCATACAATAATTATGTAAAACCCCAACGGTCAAAACGACCCCCTGTGAGCAAGCACTTGGCCACAGTGGGAAGGAAAAACTCCCTTTTAACAGGAAGAAACCTCCAGCAGAACCAGGCTCAGGGAGGGGCAGTCTTCTGCTGGGACTGGTTGGGGCTGAGGGAGAGAACCAGGAAAAAGACATGCTGTGGAGGGGAGCAGAGATCGATCACTAATGATTAAATGCAGAGTGGTGCATACAGAGCAAAAAGAGAAAGAAACAGTGCATCATGGGAACCCCCCAGCAGTCTACGTCTATAGCAGCATAACTAAGGGATGGTTCAGGGTCACCTGATCCAGCCCTAACTATAAGCTTTAGCAAAAAGGAAAGTTTTAAGCCTAATCTTAAAAGTAGAGAGGGTGTCTGTCTCCCTGATCTGAATTGGGAGTTGGTTCCACAGGAGAGGAGCCTGAAAGCTGAAGGCTCTGCCTCCCATTCTACTCTTACAAACCCTAGGAACTACAAGTAAGCCTGCAGTCTGAGAGCGAAGCACTCTATTGGGGTGATATGGTACTACGAAGTCCCTAAGATAAGATGGGACCTGATTATTCAAAACCTTATAAGTAAGAAGAAGAATTTTAAATTCTATTCTAGAATTAACAGGAAGCCAATGAAGAGAGGCCAATATGGGTGAGATATGCTCTCTCCTTCTAGTCCCCGTCAGTACTCTAGCTGCAGCATTTTGAATTAACTGAAGGCTTTTAGGGAACTTTTAGGACAACCTGATAATAATGAATTACAATAGTTCAGCCTAGAGGAAATAAATGCATGAATTAGTTTTTCAGCATCACTCTGAGACAAGACCTTTCTGATTTTAGAGATATTGCGCAAATGCAAAAAAGCAGTCCTACATATTTGTTTAATATGCGCTTTGAATGACATATCCTGATCAAAAATGACTCCAAGATTTCTCACAGTATTACTAGAGGTCAGGGTAATGCCATCCAGAGTAAGGATCTGATTAGACACCATGTTTCTAATATTTGTGGGGCCAAGTACAATAACTTTAGTTTTATCTGAGTTTAAAAGCAGGAAATTAGAGGTCATCCATGTCTTTATGTCTGTAAGACAATCCTGCAGTTTAGCTAATTGGTGTGTGTCCTCTGGCTTCATGGATAGATAAAGCTGGGTATCATCTGCGTAACAATGAAAATTTAAGCAATACCGTCTAATAATACTGCCTAAGGGAAGCATGTATAAAGTGAATAAAATTGGTCCTAGCACAGAACCTTGTGGAACTCCATAATTAACTTTAGTCTGTGAAGAAGATTCCCCATTTACATGAACAAATTGTAATCTATTAGACAAATATGATTCAAACCACCGCAGCGCAGTGCCTTTAATACCTATGGCATGCTCTAATCTCTGTAATAAAATTTTACGGTCAACAGTATCAAAAGCAGCACTGAGGTCTAACAGAACAAGCACAGAGATGAGTCCACTGTCTGAGGCCATAAGAAGCTGTTTTACAACTACCCTTTCAAGAATTTTTGAGAGAAAAGGAAGGTTGGAGATTGGCCTATAATTAGCTAAGATAGCTGGGTCAAGTGATGGCTTTTTAAGTAATGATTTAATTACTGCCACCTTAAAAGCCTGTGGTACATAGCCAACTAACAAAGATAGATTGATCATATTTAAGATCGAAGCATTAAATAATGGTAGGGCTTCCTTGAGCAGCCTGGTAGGAATGGGGTCTAATAAACATGTTGATGGTTTGGATGAAGTAACTAATGAAAATAACTCAGACAGAACAATCGGAGAGAAAGAGTCTAACCAAATACCGGCATCACTGAAAGCAGCCAAAGATAACGATACATCTTTGGGATGGTTATGAGTAATTTTTTCTCTAATAGTTAAAATTTTGTTAGCAAAGAAAGTCATGAAGTCATTACTAGTTAAAGTTAATGGAATACTCAGCTCAATAGAGCTCTGACTCTTTGTCAGCCTGGCTACAGTGCTGAAAAGAAACCTGGGGTTGTTCTTATTTTCTTCAATTAGTGATGAGTAGAAAGATGTCCTAGCTTTACGGAGGGCTTTTTTATAGAACAACAGACTCTTTTTCCAGGCTAAGTGAAGATCTTCTAAATTAGTGAGATGCCATTTCCTCTCCAACTTACGGGTTATCTGCTTTAAGCTACGAGTTTGTGAGTTAGAACAAGATCTAAGATATGATTAAAGTGGTGGGTGGACTCATTTACTTTTTGAGCAAAGCCAATAGAGTCTAATAATAGATTAAATGCAGTGTTGAGGCTGTCATTCTCAGCATCTGTGTGGATGTTAAAATCGCCCACTATAATTATCTTATCTGAGCTAAGCACTAAGTCAGACAAAAGGTCTGAAAATTCACAGAGAAACTCACAGTAACGACCAGGTGGACGATAGATAATAACAAATAAAACTGGTTTTTGGGACTTCCAATTTGGATGGACAAGACTAAGAGTCAAGCTTTCAAATGAATTAAAGCTCTGTCTGGGTTTTGATTAATTAATAAGCTGGAATGGAAGATTGCTGCTAATTCTCCGCCCCGGCCCGTGCTACGAGCATTCTGACAGTTAGTGTGACTCGGGGGTGTTGACTCATTTAAACTAACATATTCATCCTGCTGTAACCAGGTTTCTGTAAGGCAGAATAATCAATATGTTGATCAATTATTATATCATTTACCAACAGGGACTTAGAAGAGAGAGACCTAATGTTTAATAGACCACATTTAACTGTTTTAGTCTGTGGTGCAGTTGAAGGTGCTATATTATTTTTTCTTTTTGAATTTTTATGCTTAAATAGATTTTTGCTGGTTATTGGTAGTCTGGGAGCAGGCACCGTCTCTACGGGGATGGGGTAATGAGGGGATGGCAGGGGGAGAGAAGCTGCAGAGAGGTGTGTAAGACTACAACTCTGCTTCCTGGTCCCAACCCTGTATAGTCAGTGAGATCTAATTTTAAGGTTCTGCTATTAGCCTGTTAAACTGTTCACAGACATACCAGCCCGGGCTCTGCGTTCTCAGGATGCAGGACTACTTAGTGTCCCTAGGGTGAATAAGACATCTGTGGGTCACAGAGCTTTCTCTTATCGTGCCCCTGTTCTGTGGAATGATCTCCCTGCAGCAATAAAACAGTGACATTCTGTAGAGACTTTCAAGTCCAGATGTAAGATGCACTTATTTTACCTTTCGTATGGCTAGCATACTGGAATATTTGTAATATTATGTTAATATGCTTTTTACTTTTCTACACTTTTATTGTGCCTTTTTAATCTTTTAATTTTATATATATATATATATATATATATATATATATATATATATATATATATATATATATATATATATATATATATATATATATATATATATATGTGTGTGTGTGTGTGTGTGTGTGTACTCTTTCTCTCCGATTGTTCTGTCTGAGTTATTTTCATTATTTACTTCATCCAAACCATCAACATGTTTATTAGACCCCATTCCTACCAGGCTGCTCAAGGAAGCCCTACCATTATTTAATGCTTCGATCTTAAATATGATCAATCTATCTTTGTTAGTTGGCTATGTACCACAGGCTTTTAAGGTGGCAGTAATTAAACCATTACTTAAAAAGCCATCACTTGACCCAGCTATCTTAGCTAATTATAGGCCAATCTCCAACCTTCCTTTTCTCTCAAAAATTCTTGAAATGGTAGTTGTAAAACAGCTAACTGATCATCTGCAGAGGAATGGTCTATTTGAAGAGTTTCAGTCAGGTTTTAGAATTCATCATAGTACAGAAACAGCATTAGTGAAGGTTACAAATGATCTTCTTATGGCCTCGGACAGTGGACTCATCTCTGTGCTTGTTCTGTTAGACCTCAGTGCTGCTTTTGATACTGTTGACCATAAAATTTTATTACAGAGATTAGAGCATGCCATAGGTATTAAAGGCACTGCGCTGCGGTGGTTTGAATCATATTTGTCTAATAGATTACAATTTGTTCATGTAAATGGGGAATCTTCTTCACAGACTAAAGTTAATTATGGAGTTCCACAAGGTTCTGTGCTAGGACCAATTTTATTCACTTTATACATGCTTCCCGTAGGCAGTATTATTAGACGGTATTGCTTAAATTTTCATTGTTACGCAGATGATACCCAGCTTTATCTATCCATGAAGCCAGAGGACACACACCAATTAGCTAAACTGCAGGATTGTCTTACAGACATAAAGACATGGATGACCTCTAATTTCCTGCTTTTAAACTCAGATAAAACTGAAGTTATTGTACTTGGCCCCACAAATCTTAGAAACATGGTGTCTAACCAGATCCTTACTCTGGATGGCATTACCCTGACCTCTAGTAATACTGTGAGAAATCTTGGAGTCATTTTTGATCAGGATATGTCATTCAAAGCGCATATTAAACAAATATGTATGACTGTTTTTTTGCATTTATGCAATATCTCTAAAATCAGAAAGGTCTTGTCTCAGAGTGATGCTGAAAAACTAATTCATGCATTTATTTCCTCTAGGCTGGACTATTGTAATTCATTATTATCAGGTTGTCCTAAAAGTTCCCTAAAAAGCCTTCAGTTAATTCAAAATGCTGCAGCTAGAGTACTGACGGGGACTAGAAGGAGAGAGCATATCTCACCCATATTGGCCTCTCTTCATTGGCTTCCTGTTAATTCTAGAATAGAATTTAAAATTCTTCTTCTTACTTATAAGGTTTTGAATAATCAGGTCCCATCTTATCTTAGGGACCTCGTAGTACCATATCACCCCAATAGAGCGCTTCGCTCTCAGACTGCAGGCTTACTTGTAGTTCCTAGGGTTTGTAAGAGTAGAATGGGAGGCAGAGCCTTCAGCTTTCAGGCTCCTCTCCTGTGGAACCAGCTCCCAATTCAGATCAGGGAGACAGACACCCTCTCTACTTTTAAGATTAGGCTTAAAACTTTCCTTTTTGCTAAAGCTTATAGTTAGGGCTGGATCAGGTGACCCTGAACCATCCCTTAGTTATGCTGCTATAGACGTAGACTGCTGGGGGGTTCCCATGATGCACTGTTTCTTTCTCTTTTTGCTCTGTATGCACCACTCTGCATTTAATCATTAGTGATCAATCTCTGCTCCCCTCCACAGCATGTCTTTTTCCTGGTTCTCTCCCTCAGCCCCAACCAGTCCCAGCAGAAGACTGCCCCTCCCTGAGCCTGGTTCTGCTGGAGGTTTCTTCCTGTTAAAAGGGAGTTTTTCCTTCCCACTGTAGCCAAGTGCTTGCTCACAGGGGGTCGTTTTGACCGTTGGGGTTTTACATAATTATTGTATGGCCTTGCCTTACAATATAAAGCGACTTGGGGCAACTGTTTGTTGTGATTTGGCGCTATATAAAAAAATTGATTGATTGATTGATGGTTTTGTGCATGCGGGAACACAGCAGCTGGTGCAGCTTCTGTAAAACGGACGTATTAAAACAAATATGATCTGTCTCTTCCTCTGTAGATGACCCATGGTCACAGACATACAGTCATGAAATGACAAGCAAATGAGTAGCAAAAAATGAGAGAAAGCAGTTCAGTCTTATCATGTCCACATCTACTGGTCCGGTGCGTCCAGTCACCCCGCGCGTGTGTTCTGCCCGACACGTGTCTTGTGGACGCTGGGCTGCAGGACTGACACCGCGTCATGTGGACCAGAGCTTACGTGGGTGACGTGACAGTCAGATTGCCTGCTGCATGTTATGATCTGACAATCTGTTTCAACCTGGGGGCAGCCTGTCAATGGGTAGCAGCGTGCGCGCGTTCGCTTGCTGCAGCCCATCGCCAAGCGATATATGTTTTTATTTATGTCCACGTGATGGCAGCAAGCAGACACATGCGCGTCACAGTGAGCAGTTGTTATTCCATGTCCGTCCAAGCACAGTATGTGTTATCCAGCTGGGATTTCCAGGACTCCACAGCTGCTTCAGTGCTTCTTGTTGTGAGGTAACAGTGTGCGACGGTGCTGATATATAGATATATATATATATATATATATATATATATATATATAAACAAAACATCTCAACAGTAAGGTTATAACATGTGAAAAAGAAAACAGAGTGGAACACCAGCAGCTGTGTTTGTGTGTGTGTTTTTCTCCGGGTGAAACTGGAGTTGCGTCAGTTAAGGCATCCGGCGTAAAACTTATGCCAATTCCCAATGCAGATCTGGGTGCATCTGCTGTGGTGACCCCGTTCTGAGACAGGAGCAGCTGAAATGACAACACACACACTGAAATGTTTTCCACCCATGTGTTCATATGTGCATCACGTTTTGAGGACTCTAGATTTCCCTCTTACCCCTTGCATACATTGTACACATCTGTACTACATTGTACACAGACACAAATGTGGCGTTCAGGCATCTGACCTTGGCCCAGATTTTCAAGGTCATCCAAGATAAGGGATGACAAAGACATCCACTGCCTAAGCCCAGTTTGTCATGTTATCTCTTTTTTTAAGTTGAGGAAACTCAGAAAATCCAAGCAGCCAGTTAAACATTTTCTCACAGTGCAGTTGGTGTTTGAGGATGATGTTATTATGTGATTTTTTTTCTCAATATCCTCATAAAAAAAACAGCAGCAACAAAACAACACAAAGTCCGATTTCCCCACTTTGCTTCCTAACAGTTACTTTGAAATAAAGTCATTAATTTTCATTCAACTTGAACAGCCTGGATGAGGTGTGAAAGTCCAATCATAAGAACATATCGGCATAAAGGGGAGGAGCCAGGCAGTGCTTTGATTGACAATGCACTACGGAAAGTTTTGACCATCACTACCATCCCATCTGCACTGTGTGCAGTTACTGTACGCAGTGTAACCGAGGCCCTGATGTTTAACACAAAAGTTATTTACAAATCATGATGAGAAATTTGTCACCCTTTTAAAAAAGGTTGGTAATTATGGTGGACATCTGTAACTACAGATTTGTTTTTCACAAGTCGAGTATATTAGCATCAGCAGCCGTGTGAATGCTAATGCTCCACGGCTATAGGTCTGGAATATAGACAGCAGCACTCTTGGCAAAGGCTCAACATTAATGACTGGAGGATATTTAGCATTATTGGCAAAATGTAAATACATGCTGCACTGTGCATGCAGAGCCCGATGAGGGGAAGTGCTCACAAAAACACCAATAAATATACATAAATGCGCAGGCTCACATTAAAAATACACTCTTACCCCCAGTGGGAAACCTTTGTTGCTGAGTAAATCTATTGCTGTGTTTGTGTTTTTCTTCTATACAGGGAACAAATTTAATTTTGTTCCATTTAAAAAGGTCTAGTGGAGTAAGACGGTGGGTAGCCTTAAGAAACACACACACACATCAGTCCCTCTGAAGAACAAAGCAGCACTCGCTCACACACACCAAATGAAATTTCAAAATAAACGACTGAGCTGTGATTTACAATTCTCCTCCGGGGCAGCGAAAAGTGAGAAAACATTTCAATCAGTCGCTCCGCCTTTGTTATGCTGCTATGAATCAGCTGTTTAAGGGACAAAACAGCTGAATGCCGGCTAGAAAAAGATGCAGTGATTTTATACCAACCCACAGAACATATTGAAAGGTATATTCCAGAGCCCATGAAATTGGATTTTTTAAGTATTTTTTTTTCTTTTTTTGATTTGTGCATGATTGAATTGAAGTCGATTGTGCCTGACTAAATTGACTGAGAAACAGCAAAGCTGGCACTGCTCTGTGCAATATTGGACAATATTTCAAACACAGCATTAATCTATAACACAGCAGAGAAGGCTTGTGAAGATTGATGCCACAGATATGATGCTGAACCCCGCCAGCGCCGAGGATGGGAACATCTGCACAGCAAGTGTCTAGAATAGACTGAAATAGAACCAGCTACTGCACACTTACTTGTTTCCCAGAAGGTCAGGGCAGAGAAGTGGCAAAGTGCTCGACTTGATTTTTTTCTCATGAGTCCCACCTGAAACCCAGCGAGGCGGCGGCTCATTTCTCAAACTCATCTCCAACAGACACACATGATCATAATGAGAGCCCATGTAGGGATAAAAACCTATTAGGGCCTCCCAGTTTACACACATTTACAGCTGTCAATAGCGCAGCTTGACCTACACTAATTATCCAGCCAGCATGTTGCTGACGTGGTGTGGGTCATACCCTGAATAGTTTAAGTGCCAAAGAATAACTGCACTTTGGGAGATGGGATGACTGAGAAGGGAAAGTGCCACACATACTCCAAGACCTCTGTGCATCTCTCATCTTTAACCAGTGTGCACGCCTGCAAGAGCTGGCGAATGCTTTTCTAGTCATAGGAAAGAGGAGGAGGAGGAGGATGAGGGGCTGAAAATAGAGCATGCAGGCATTTCCTGTCCGGATTCTCCCACATAAAAAGAACCGCCTCTGCTTGGTGCTGGACGATACCAAAGCCGTGTGCCGTTAAGGGGGAAATTCAAAACAGTCTGACCAAAGAAGCCACAAAAAAGAAATCAATAGATGCAACAATAACAATAGACATCACAACGGTGGAATTTCATGATAGCAAATCCAATTACAAATCAAAGGAAGGCTATTTAGAAAATGGGATATCTGGAGATAAGTCCAAGGCAAAGAGAGAGAGCGATGTGATGCGAAGACAATAAGGACTGCAGCGTTTTCCCTCTTTAGACATAAGTAACACTCTGCTTTCCACCAAACTGCACCATCTCAGATAATAGAGTTACATTTACGAGTGCTGCCATATGCCCACCCAGTGCCTGGTAAATAGAAAATCCATGAGATGCCATGTTTTTATGGCTCTGAAGACAGCTACTAACTACCATGAGCAAAGCTGAGGCCAGCCGTCAGCTTCGGCCGGTACCATAAATATATTTACACTCTAATACGGGCTTGCAGCGGCCAGCGCCACATCCTGTAAAAGCCTCGGCATGCCGTAATTCATAACTCTCTCAATATCCAGCGTTATAACTCACGAAATGAGCTGCAGCAATACAAATTGATGGCAGAAGAAAAGTGACATCATCCTGCGGATGGAGCTGGCACCCCGCATGGTGGGATGAGCGAGAGAGAGAGAGAGAGAGAGAGAGAGAGAGAAAAACCCTAAAACTGGGACATCCCTTCATTGTAAAACAAAGACACTTTTTTGGAGAATGGGGAGCCCACAGTCCTCCTGCCACGCCACAGGGAGCATCTCCATGTGTTAATGAAAACAATCATTTACGTGCCGCAGTCGACTACAAAGAGCATCAAAGCCAGCAAACACAAATAAGGGCTAGGTGGACTTCACTAATCTTTTCTATGCAATAAACCCCTGTCTTCCTGCGATATCACGTAGCGCCACATTCACACATAATAAGCAAAGCTGCCCAGCTTAATACACTGTCCGATTTGAAATGCAAACATGCGACGTGGCGGAGGCTATCACCTCAGTCTATTCCCCTTCTGTTCTCTGGACGTCATCCTCGATTGCCGCAGCCCTGCGGGGTGGAGCATAGTTTGGGGGGGGGGGGGGGTGCACGCAGGGAACACGGACATCCTGTGAATGACAGGGTGATGTGGGAGGAAGAGGATGGAGAGTGAGGAAGACACTGGTGGTGGGATGATGAGGGCTGTTTCCCACAGAACACTGCAAGCGGGGATTTCTCACAGAGAGGAGAAAAAAGCAGAAAACATGCTGATACAATAAAGGTGGAGAGGAAGGTGTGGTGTTTTTGTGAAAGCAGAGCATGGGAACTTTGAAAATTTGAATTTGATCTACTTTGGACATAAACATGCACATTCTTATATGCCATCCCAGACATTTGTGTGCAAATGAAATGAAAGTTAAATCCTCCAAAATGAATTTTTTGTTCATTTTGACTTGAAGACTCAAAATAATTTTCGCAGCTTTGCATACATATTTAATGGGGTCATATTGTACGTCATTTGACGGAGCTGCTAGTGGGACACCAGGAACCCTATTTTGCACAGGGTTCAAAATGCAAGCATCTTTCCATCCATCATAGTCCATCATAGTTGTGAACTTTATGCCAAGCTTCAATGTAGTATAAGTACTTGTGCTAATCTCTGTGCCCACGGGCAGGTTGAACTGACAGTGAGGTGTGGTTAACAGTGTTGGTGCTTCAGAAAACAACTGCACCACAGACCACCAAAAACCTGGTCTAAAGATATTTTGTTAGACACCGCGCAGACACACTGAACAAAAATATAAACACAACACTTGTTTTTGCTCTGACTTTTGGATGAGCTGAACTCAAAGATATAAAACATTTCTCTATATACAAGATACCATTTATATACCTATTTTTTGTTCCATTTCAATTGAATTCAAATTATTGTACTTATACAGTGCCAAATCACAACAAAGTTGCCTCAAGGTGGTTCACACAAGTAAGGTCTAACCTTACCAACCCCTAGAGCAAGAACACAGTCGACAGTGGTAAGAAAAAACTCCCTCTGATGATATTGAGGAAGAAACCTCAAGCAGATCAGACTCAAAGGGGTGACCCACTGTTTTGGCCCTTCTAACAATTACAAGGTTTTTACAAAGTTTAACAACACTTTATAAAGTTTGGAATAAACAAAACATCTGCTGCAAAAATTTCAGTCATGGGATCCCGCCGTCAGTCCACCATCCTGCTGTCCTCAGATGCTACTCTCATGTATTTACCTCTGCACCTCGGAGAGAGAGATAAAGAGTAGAATCAGTCGGCTGGAAAAACCACACGTAAGGTATAATTCATCAACATTAAATCAACAGGACAACAGAGAAAATACTAATGTGATCACTGACCGCTAGCCTGAAGCTTCACTAACAGACCCAGAATTTAGATAAAGTTGAGGCTGAGACCTGTTGCATTACTAATAAATTGGACTTAAAAGGACAGGAAGCATAGTTCCTTGCTATGCCAGTATGCTAGCCATACAAAAGGGAGAATAAAAGCATCTTAAGTCTAGACATGGGCATCTTAACAGAATCTGACTGTTTTATCTCTATAAGGATATCATTCCACAAAATAGGGGCATGATAAGAGAAGGTTTTGTGGCCTGCAGACTTTTTATTGACCCTAGGGACACAAAGTAGTCCTTTGCCCTGAGAATGCAGTGTCAAGGCCAGTACATGGGTTTGATTGGGTCAGCTAAGTACGGAGGTGCTAGTCTGTGAAAAATTTTATAGGTGAAGAGCGGGCACTTAAAATCTGACCTCACAGATGTTAGTAACAGAACCTTAAAATCTGATTCCACAGGGACAGGAAGCCAGTGAAGAAACACCTAAATAGGTGTAATGTGGTTGAACTTTCTGCTTCCTGACAAGAGTCTGGCAGCAGCATTTTCAACCAATTAGATATCCCTAATGTCGGACTGCAGTAAACCAGAAAATAGAACATTGCAGTAGTCCAATTGAGAAGAAACAAAATGCATGAATCAGGGTCTCTGCACCGGCCATAGACAGGATGGGATAAATCTTCACTATATTTCACAGCTGGAACAAAGCAGTCCTTACAATATCTCTAATGTGTGGGTCCAAGGACAATGTGGGATCAAGCATCCCTCCAAGGTTCCTTACTTTGTCAGTGTGATGTATGACAAATGAGCCTAGGGTAACCATTAGCTGGTCAAACTGATGCCGATGTCTCGCTGGACAAAGAACCATCATTTCAGTCTTGTCAGAGTTTAAAAGTAAGAAACTGCTGGACATCCAGCTTTTCATTGATGCAAATCAATCTTCTAAAGACTCTATGTGTATGAGATTACCAGCGCTTAACGTACAACTGAGAATCATCAGCATAGCAATAAAAGGTAATCCCAAAATGCTGCAATAAATGCCAAGGGGTGCTATATAAATGGAGAAAAGCAGGGGGCCTCTACCACTAACCAAGGCTAGAGGTAGTTTTGTTGTACAAGACACAATGACAATGACTGGTTAGGTATGATGTCAACCATGCAAGGACATTCCAAGTAATCCCAAAATGATTCTCCATCCTATCAATTACAATATGGTCATCCACCGTTTCAAATTCAGCACTACGATCTAACAGCACCAGTGCACCACAGTCAGCCCAAGAGTGGGCCAAAGGTCCTTAAACAGTTTTGTTGGTATAGGATCAAATAAGCAGGTTGTGCTTTTTGTAGATATTATGAGTTTTGTCAGCATGCCTAGTGAAATACTGTCAAATTCTGTAAATCTAGGTAATATCTCAGTAATGGCATCCACTTCAATAGCAGGGTGTAGTGGCTGGGTTAAGGCATGCTGGGATATGTTTAACCTAATGTTATCTATTTTCTTCTCAAAGTAATCCAAGAAATCTTGTGCTGTAAAAGACCAATTACAGGTGGTTGTCCATGAATGAGTGTTGCCACCATGTCAAACAAGAACTTTGAGTCATGCTTGTTTTTCTTGATCAAATCAGAGTAATAGGTCCGCTTTGTAGCCAGTAGTGCATGCTTATAGTCTACGATAGCATCATGCCACATGAGGTGGAATACTTCTAATTTTGAACTATGTAATTTCTGTTCTAGACCTCTAGCCTTATTCTTGAGGTCACACAAGTAATCATTGAACCAAGGTGACTGTGTTTTTTTTTTTTGGGGGGGGGGGGGGGCATGGTTTTAATAAAGGTGGCACAATCATGTCGAGTGCAGTTTTGAGTGCTGAGTTTAAACTATCCACAAGGCTGGCTACTCATTGGGCATTTTCCAAATGTGAAGCTAAGATATCACACAGTCTAGCTTCGAGTTCAGTCATAGTTAACCAGTTGATGCATCACTGCAGTGATAAATAAGGTTGGTGTTCCACTAAACATGGCAGGGAAACTCTAAACCTAATAAGTGAGTGATCAGAGACCACCGATGCAAGAGGCATGATGTCAATATTTGTGACAGCAATTCCACATGCGAGAACCAAATCCAGGGTATTTCCCCTAATGTGCATCAAATCCTGAATGCATTGCTGAAATCTTAATGCATCCACAATTTCCATATATGATTTGCAGAGGAGATCAGAAGGCTTAATTATATGAATACCGAAGTCACTAATAATCAGAATGTTACCCGCACTAGTTGACAAGTTAGAGATGAACGCACGAAATTCACCTAAGAATTCAGAGTATAGACCAGGGGGCCTATACAATGACAAAGCAATATAGCTGATTTTTATTGCTGTAACATTGGTAACATGTACCATTGCGGGTAGAGCGGAGAATCAGATGTTCAAATGAGTTATATTTGTGACCCCCACAGCTAATAAACTATTCCTAGCTTTCTAAATAAGAGCAACACCCCTGCCTTTCTTTGCATCACAAGGGACGTGACTAAATCTGGACACCGGTGGGCAGATCTCATTTAAGGTTTAAGCCAGGTTTCACATAACCCAATCAGATCTAAGTGATGATCCATAATTAGATCATTAATCAGCAATGATTTTGAGGAAAGTGATCTTATGTTCATGAGATCCAGGCTAAGGACCTCAGTGGGGTTGACAGTTGGGCTATTTGGATTTAGGAGTGGTTCCAGAGTAGCATATTGTCACCTTCCTAAAATAATGTCCTAAGTCATGTTTTGGAAAATATGACTTAGGCCATTATTAGGCTGTACCATCACTGCCAATGTACTGGAAAAATACAGATTGTTGAATTTTGAAAACATTCAAAGAATGGCTAGTATTCAATTAGTGCATAAAATTATACATAATTCGGCACATGCTCCTCTTCAGAACTTTGTCCACTTAACATCTCAAGTGACAAATAGAAGTACATGTTTCATCACTAGGGGGCAGTGTGCTGTTCCAAGACGTAAAACAACTTTTGCACAGACAGCTTTTTCATATAGAGCGATTAAAGAATGGAACAATATACCCACTGTACTAAAAAGTCAAACAAATTATTTTATTTTCACCAGTGAATTAAAAAAGTGGCTGCTGAATGGTCAGATCTGCCAGCATTGACTGAGTTTTTTTATTATTATTATATTTATTTTTTTGTAAGAAACTGTTTAGTATTAATTTCATGTTTTCTTTTTTTGTGTGAAATCGTTTAATGTTAACTCCATGTTTTTTAGACTTAAATGTGCAACAGCACAGTCTTTACGGGGCATGGATTTATATGCTTGCGACTGACTGATAGACTGTGATATCGTGATATGGTACCTGTGAGAGTGATTTATTGTGGGAGACCAATTTGAGAATATTGTGCTAATATACTGTAATTTATTAATTTTAATTTATTTATGGTTAAATCATTTGATGTACCTAGGGACTGCAGATGGAAATTAGCTATTCAGCTATAGCTGGTACAACTCATCTCTGCCTGATGAGCTTAATGATGCTGTACATTGTCCCTCAAATAAATGAATAAACTAAACTACTATTTTAGGAAGGTGAGGGTATATAAAATGCCTGGAAGTAGGTTTAGATTTGAGACATTCCACGTGGTTTGTAGATAGCAAACACAAAATATTTGATCTTGGTGGAACAGCCAACGGGCCATCCTCAATTTCAACGTATTCCAATGTAGTCATGGGTATTAATTTTGCAAAGTATCTCCAACTATGATTTTTATGGACATATCTGTGGAAACAGGCCACAGTCTCAACTTGATGAATTTCCCTGCCACATAAACTGCACTATCACCGTAGAGGATTTTCTGCACTAATTTCTCTGCTAAGCTATTGGATTCCACACCCACATTTGTCATAAGCCTTGGAGGGTCTCTAATCACCTGCTCCATGGCCTACTGTAAAATCCTAATGTTACCCTCCCTGTAGTGCTCTGTCGATAGGATAGGATAAGATAAGATAAGATAAGATAAGATAAGATAAGATGCCTTTTATTGTCATTGAACAGAGAATACAGAGAATACAGTAGGCAAAGACATGCAGCAGGGGATATCAAAAAGTGCTGTATGAATAGCAGCTCTATAGATAAAAGTGCTGTGTGCATGACAGTTCTATAAATAAAGTGCAATGTAAGAGGAGTTTCGCCCTTTTCTTGACACAATACTCATAAATGGAGTCCAAGTCTGGGAGGGGGCAGCCAACAGTGCCCTGTGCTGTCCTCACCACCCGCACCAGACTCTTCTTCTCCTGGGCCGTACAGCTGCCATACCACACAGTCACACTGAGGCAGAGGATGCTGTCTATTGTGACCCTGTAAAAATTTGCCAGCAGTCGGGACGATAGTCCAGCGCGTTTCAGTTTCCTGAGGAAGAAAAGCCTTTGTTGCACCTTTTTCACAAGATGGGAGGTGTTCAAGAACCAAGACAGATCAGATGTAATATGGAGGCCCAGAATGTTATCCACACGCTCCACCACTTCTCCGCCTATGAGGAGGAGGATGTGATCCGTTTTCTTGGCCCTCCTAAAATCCACAATGACCTCCTTGGTCTTCCCTGTGTTTAGTGTCAGATTGTTAACTGAACACCACTGAATTAGCCGCTGGACCTCCTCTCTGTAGTGGGTCTCAGTATTATCTGAAATGAGACCCACTACTGTGATGTCATCTGCAAACTTCACAACTGTGTTTGTGAGGTGGATGGCAGTACAATCGTGTGTGCAAAGAGTGAAGAGGGCTGGGCTAAGCACACAGCCTTGAGGAGTGCCTGTGTTAAGGACCAGAGAAGACAATGTAAGGTCACCTATTCTCAACACCTGAGACCTATTGGTGAGAAAGTCTCTGATCCAATAGCACAGCAACACAGGCAAACCCAACTGGTGTAGCTTCAGTGTCAGCTTGTCTGGGATGACTGTGTTAAAAGCTGAGATGAAGTCTACAAATAGCATCCTAACATATGTGTTGGGGTGCTGCAGATGAGTCAGGGCTGTGTGCAGAGTGATGGAAACAGCATCTTCTGTTGAACGGTTCCCTCTGTAAGCGAACTGAAGGCTGCCCAGGTCCGCAGGAATGAAGTCTCTGATATACCTTAGAAGAATCCGCTCATGATTTCATGATTACCGGGGTCAGAACAACAGGCCGGTAATCATTCAGACAGGTGATGGATGTCTTCTTTGGTATTGGTATTATGATGGAGGACTTGAGGCACCCAGGAACCTTGGCCAGGCGCAAGGACAGATTGAAAATATCTGAAAACACTCCTGCTAATTGATTAGCAGATGTTCTCAGAGTCCAACCCGGCACCCCATCCGGACCTGCAGCTTTGCGGATGTTAATCCTCTGTAATGTAGACATCACCTGATGGTGCTGCAGGACAAGAGGCTGATGCTGCTCCTCAAGTTGGAGTAAATGTACAGCCACCCTGCTGTTTGAAGTGTCAAAACGAGCAAAGACATTGTTCAATGTGTCAGGCAGGGTGGGGTCATGGCTGGCCAGTTGGTTCTTGCGCTTGTAATCCGTCATGGTCCTGATGCCTTGCCACATATTCTGATGGTCCTTATTATTAAAATGCTCCTCTATGTGCTGTTTATACTGGGGTTTTGCATGCTTAATTCCACTCCTCAGTTCAGATTGAGCCCTGCAGTAAGCCAGCCTGTCTCCAGCCTGGTAAGCAGCATCTCGGGCCTTCTATGTTCACAGACAAGATGGTGGCGCCTTTTTGTGACCTCGGAGTGTTTCATCCTGACATCATTGGCACTGACGTGAATAACTATGTGACTGTATCTCAAGTCATGTTTCTTTGTCTGTCTACCCTTCTGCAGTGTCAGTACCTTAAGATGGGAGGCAATGTCAGAAGCTCTGGCTCCAGGAATACATTTAACGTCAGCTGGCATCTGTAACCTCATTTTGCAGGTGATAGTATTTCCTATCACTAAAACTGGCCTGGACATAGGAGTGGAAGTCACCCATGGGCTCAAAGAACTCACAACAGGCATGTCCAAGGGAGAAAACCTTGTAATATTGCAACTGTAATATTTGTTTCTGGTCATGACCAATTTTTAAAACATAAATAAAAGTAAATGTGTATGGGGTATTCAGCCTATTTTCACAAAATAAACTTAACATAGTAAAATGTACAAAAAAGTAAAACAAAAGTGGAAGTCAACTTTTCCATATGATTATGGGCATTCTAATGCCAACCCCAACCAATATGTAAACATGTAGCAACTACTTTTCATATCATACGAAACATTCCAAGACAAAATTTTGGTGTATTTCAGCTTTCAAATGCTCCTGGTCCAGAGGTGTCATAAAAATAAATAGGGGAGGTGATGGAGGCATGGTTTATAAAGACAATTTTGTTTGCAGGTGTGCATATGAAGGGTTTTAAGTGAGATTTTTTTCTAGAGTTTTGTCTTATATGTACACTTTGACCATGAATCTAAATCAGTGTTGTATAAATGAGGCTCAGGCTCAGGAGGGAACCTGAGATCTTCTTGCTGTGAAGTAATAACTGCCCTGCCTGTGTGATCACCTGTTTTCAAAGTTTCTTTTGATTGACTGAGGTAATCATGGACAGGAACGTGACCATACCATTCAATGGAATGGTATGTTCCAGCTTTCACTGAATTAAATATTTGTTCCATTGAAAGAATGTAAAAACACTCATTATTTGTTTTATATAACTAAAATAGATCCTTGTCACTTGATATTTTATTAATTTCTAAACAACAGAAAATGGACTTACATTTTGGTGTTCCACTGCTGCTAAAGTCTAAAATGTACTTTAAATAGGAGTCCAAATTGTGATGTGTAGTCAGGTGATGCTGTGCACTGACTTTGTACTTCCAAAAGAAAAAAAAACACTTTGTGTTTCTCAGTTCAGCGAAAAATCACGTCAGCTTTTCAGCTTTTCATTTGAACAGCTCTTCATGCCTCCACACTGCTTGCAGCGGAGTGGATTTTTTTGTGTGTGTGTTAGAAGAACTAGCACCGTCAATTAACTCTTTGAAAGTGTCGTCCATCCCACAAACTCTGCCATGTTTGTTTTAAAGCTAAGCTTCATCCAGCTTGTGTGTGTGTGTGTGCGCTCACTGTGTGCACACTCACACTAGTGGAACGGCACGGGTGGTGGTGGAAACGTGCTCTTCTTTTCTTCTTCTTTTTCTTTCAGCCGCTCCCCTTAGGGATCGCCACAGCAGAAACGTGCAATGCTTCCAAATGTATAGAACCAAATTGCACTCTAAATGCAACAATGGGACAGATAATCCATGTCACGTGACATACAACCCACCAACCAAATGACAAGGATCCACTCAGCCATTATATAAAGTCTAATAATGGCAGGAAGGTAACAGTTGTCAGGAGCACTTAAGAAGAAGCATGACTTGTTTCTGTAAAGGAAGCCTAGCTTCACCCTTAGTTTGGAGATCGAGGGTTTAAAAATCTACCTCCAAACATGACAGGCACAGACTTCAACCAACTGTCATGTCTGCAGAAAAAAAAAAAATCTGAGCCAGCCTGCCCTCCATCCAGGAGTTATACCAGTCCAGGGCCAGGAAGCAAGCGGGTAACATCTCTGCAGACCCCTCCCACCCTGGACACACTCTGTTTAAACTCCTCCCCTCTGGTCGGCGTTACAGAGCTCTGTATGTCAGAACAACCAGACACAGGAACAGTTTCTTTCCACAGGCCATCACACTGATGAACAACTTAACCTGACAATAAACTCACTCATTTATATACATCATGTACAGCTTCAATCTGTTTGTCTGTTTCTCCTTTTGCAAACATTCTTCTTTTCATTGCACATTAATTTACACATTTTATTGGCTCATTTTTACTGTGAATATTTAGTGTTTAGTGTATATTTATACATGCTGCACAGAGAGGGTGCAGCTCTAACAAAATCAAATTCTTTGTATTCTTGTAGATACTTTGTGAATAAAGGCTATTCTGATTCTGATTCTGAAAAAGGAGTAAAGGTGAAGAAAGTATAGCACTGTTGAATATTCTGGGGTGGGAAATATTTATGTAATAAAGAGAACAATAGGCTGATAATCTGAACACACCTAAAGAATGTGTGTCTTTGTGGCTTCTGCTTTAAATGGGTCTCTTCACAGTGCCTCCACATCTCTCTCCTGGAGACAATGCAGGTGTGTCTCGCAGATGAAGCAGCAGTCCATAGTATTTGGATTTCTATGACTTAAGTCACAGAAGTCAATGTTCAAGGCCTAAATTTAGTTACAAGTAGGGAAATATATACACTCACATACAGGAATGTGTTTAATGTGAAACTTCAATAATACTGGACTGTAAAATGTAAATAAAATAATCTGCTCATTTTCACCCTCTTTAAGAAATGAATGCACATTCCTGACTCATCCAGTAGTGTTCACTCTGCAACAATGTAAAAAAAAAGTCTCAAAGAGTTTCAAAGGATTTAAAATATTTCATAGCAGTGTTTGGAGTTTGCCATTTCTAATTTGGAGCACCAACAAAAAGTTCTGGCAATATCTGCAGCCACATGTTCTATTCACGCTTTAATTCCAGGTTTAATATCCTGTTTTGTCATTTATTTCAACTTTTATTGTGATGTCTTCCTTTTCATGACGACTCTGGAACACTGTCCAAATCATCAGTGTTTCAAAGGTCTCAAAACATTATGAAGCACTGACAAATTAGCCATTGGCAATTTTCTGTACCAGTGAAGAATTTTAGTAGCATCCCCAGCCACATGTTCTATCTATTCTTTAATTTTCATTTTACTTTCCCATTCTGTTCAGTGTTTCTTCTTGATTTAGTCATGTACCAGGTATCATGTTTGCCATGTTTTTGCTCATTTAACTCTGCTTATTAGCTGACACTCGTGGGGCAGAGCAGAGGCATCAATGGGATATTATACTGTACACAGATAAAACAAAGATGGATTTCTGGATTGATCTGGTGCATCAAAATTCACCATAAGCTAATCAGTTCATTGCAAACATTCCTTAATTTGGTGAAGGACAAAATGACAGCATTCACGGTTTCTGGCTGGGTTGGACTCACTCACCTGCCCGTACACATTTTTGCTGTACAAGCTGTGTGCTGTTAACCATGCAGGGAATTAACACACAAATAAAGGTGAAGTAGACTTAAATTTGCATCCTCATGGATGAAGAGCACTATCCTGAGGTGGTGGATTATCTCCAATGTTGACTTCTATGATGGTTAAAGCTTTATAAATACTGCAGTATTTGGTGTGAGAGTAAGAAGAGGAGCCTCAAACACAGCGATGAGCCCATTGTGGACACACGGGGGGGACTACTGCCGTAATATGACGGGCAGGAGTTTCCTTCTCAGACACCATCTCTGTTATTCCCCCTCCACCTTTGCAGACACACACACGTCGAGCAGTACACCAGTCCGCAACTCGTTAAATTAAAACATGTAAATAATTTAGCAGCCGCCTCACAAGAGTCACCTTGTGGATGATTTCTCACACCCCCTTCATAAAAATGCAGTTTTGGGGTTTCACAAAGCACGATAATCAGTGAAAGAATCAATTTCAAAAGGTGGCGAAAAAACAACAACGAGAGCAAAACAGAAAAAGGGAAATTGATGTTAATTTGTGATGCTCTGAAATTATTCAAAGTGCTGTCAGTGAATTAGAAAAGTGAATGAGTGCAGATGAAAGCGAAGAGCTCCGGATGTTCTCGCAAACTGCAGAGATGACAACGTGTTTCACAATCACAGAGAAAAAAAAAAAAAGCAGTTCTCTGGGGAATTTCAAATATCTGAATGTAAAAATAGGTGCTAATTTTCACCTAATTACTGTGAATATGCCCCATAAATGTAGTATATAATTTGCAATGGCTTTGAAGACTTGAAGCACTACACTTTGAAGTGTGTTAAAACACACACTTGTTTTCATCAGGTTGGGAAACGTACTGTGGAAGTTCACTAGTACAAAAAACAGACTGGAAAAAGTTGATTGGTTACGTCACAAAGCTTCAGATCTTAAAGTGTGTAGAAATGTCACAATTTTCACAAAACAGCAGCTTTAACTGAGCATGGGTGGTGGGGGGGGGGGGGGGCATAAAGTGTCTGTGTTCACTCTGTTCTCTTAATGGATGGGTAGGGGTCGGGGAGGGAGGCACGCGCGGAAACAACACAATGCGAGTGCAACGCTGTGACGTGCAGCCGAGCACATGGAGGGATGAAGAAAGGATGGAGAGAAGAGGAGGAGGAGGAGGGAGCTGAAGTCTTACCTCGGTGAGGAAGAGGAAGGCAGGGGGACACTGGAGCGAATGAGGCAGCATCCCGGAGCCGGAGAGCAGCAGGCAGCCGGAGTTGGCCATGGAGCTCAGCGTGGGGTAACGGGATGCTTTGCGCATTGAGCAGGGAGATCCTGTCGCTCTTCTCTCTCTTTCTCTCTCTCACTCCCACTCACTCTCTCTATCCTTGCTTTCTTCTCCGGCTCTGTTTGCTCGTCCTCGCTCTCGCTCTACTTGTATTGTTGCCTCGCCGTCCTCCTCTTGCCTTTTAAATTAGAATCCCCCTTTTCGCTGCCTTTCGTCTTCCTATTGAAGATGCAGCAGGAATGCGAGTGATGCGCACACAATGTGCATGTTCCACCTTTCTCACTGAGGCTGTGTCTCGCTCGATCTGGCTTTAGGTCTCACTCGCTCACTGTCCCTGGCACGACTCTGTTTACTTTGAACACGATAAAAGCCAACATAAGCATTCAGACCCAGAAGGGGAGGTTCAGTGAGAACCCACGAGGAGGAGGAGTGAGAGCGGGAGAGGGGGCTGCAGCTCCGGCAGGGGGTTGGGTAGGGGTACGAAGGAGGTGCAAGGGTGGGGGTGAAGGGTTGGAGGGGCTACTGATGAAGTCCCTGGTGGATTCATACATCAAACGAGTCCGGCTGAATAACAGAAGGGATGCGAATGTCATTGGAACAGCTGATCCTGGGCATTAGCTCCTCGTGGGACACTGCATGCTGCCTTTTAATTGCAGTCTCCCCACCCCCCACCCTGCTAACACACACACACACACACACACACACACACACACACACACACACACACACACACACACACACACACACACACACACACACACAGAGCAAGTATTTTCAGCATGTTAGCTTTCCAATGAGAGAAAATATCATCCTTGACCAAGTCTACTGCAACATTTTAGAAAGGCTGACCGTATCTCCATGTTCCTGTATCCAGTCTACTGACAACTTCTCAAGAAAGCCCCCCCCAGTGAGTAAAGCCCTGGTCCCACCAAATAACGAAGGATGAATAATGAGCCATGCAGCATGTTTTTTTTTTTTTTTTGCTACGAGAAGGTTTATTCAACGTTTGTGGGAGAACAGTGGCTCCAAGAGGCTCTTAAGCCCCTTTCACACTGGCGTTCGTAGAGCTGCGTATTATGGCGTATCGTCTTCGCCAAGTTAAGCAGCTCTATGCCCACTTTTAGCAGCTCTACATCAAGTTTTTCTCCCTACGCAGCAGTATGTAGGACAGAAGAAACTAAACATGTTTACTTTTCTTCAGCGTAGAGAGCTGAACACAGACAATATGCAGTTTTAAGCAGGTCTGTGCATCGCGGCGCTCCTGTACACAACAAAAACTGAGTGCATGCATCCAGAGTGAATCAGATGGAGAACAGGATCACATAGCTGCAGCACCTCCTTGTGATCAGAACAGCTGATCTAACTGATGGACGAGTGTGTGCTCAGAACAGGGAATCGAACCTAAACTCAGAAATCCAGAAACACAACAGCAGGTCAGTCACTCTCTCTCCCTCCCTCTCTGTTGTGCTCTCTCTCCCTCTGTCACTCTCTCCCTACCTCTCTCTCTCCCTCTCTCTCCCTACCTCTCTCTCTGTGTCTGATCAAACCTGAATAAGCACTATGACTTTAAAATAAAAGCCTCGTCGCTGCATGTCGGTGCACTCGTCAGACGACCTGATCGATCAGGTCTGAACAAACCTGAATAAGCGACGTGACTCTTCAAAATAAAAGCGCCATCACTGCATGTCGGTGTGTTCTTCAGATGCCCTGATCGATCAGCTCGAATCAAATCATTGGACCTAATCGGAGCAACCAGAGTATAAAAAGTTTAGAGTCACAGCGCTTCATTCACAGCAGCCTTTACTACAGCCAGACTCAGCAGCATCTGTACACAATGAAAATGATCCACCAAGACAAAAAATAATAAAATAATAATAATGTTAAATGACTCTGTTTCTAACGTGCACCACACTGTGCAGTAGAGAACAGAGCTGACACTTAAATAGCAGTTTTAAATAGCAGAAAATAGCAGTTTTGGCTACATACGTGGCATAATAAAACAGTAAAACCTCATGATACAATCCCATTTTCCAAGGTGCAACGATGTGTTCTGCACAGCCGACAGGAGTGAATTGGTTTTAAACAGTGCACACATTAAAAAGCCAACATGCATAGAGACTGCTATTCCCACAAAACACTGCAGAAAATCCATCAAACAAAAACAATTTCAAATTTTTTTCAACTTATTTTCATTTATATAGTGCCAAATCACAACAGAGTTGCCTCAAGGCACTTCACACAAGTAAGGTCAAACCTTACCAATCCCCAGAGCAAGAACACAGATGACAGTGGTAAGGAAAAACTTGCTCTAATGATTTGAGAAAGAAACCTCAAGCAGACCAGGCTCAAACGGGTGACCTTCTGCTTGAGCCATGATACAGACACAATTTACAAAAAAAAATTCACAAAACCAAAATGGAGGAAATGTTGCTGGTGCACAGGAAAGGAGGGTTACAGAAACAGAAAACAGACAAATGTCACATTTTCATCATTCACCAACTCAACCAGCAGCTGTATCTTCCTCTGCTTGATATAGGCCGGCTCAGCATAGCCAGAGAAGAAGCATTTGTCATGTGCCTCCATCAGTCTAGAAAGAGAGAGCAACAGCAGCTAAGAGCTGTAAACCTCATCTCTCTGGATCTACTCCCAGAGGCAGCCAGCAGAGGTCCCCTCACTCTTTCCAGAGCTGACAAACTTACAGCAGGCAGACTAGAGCACAGGCTAAGGAAGAGGCTAAGGGTAGTGGCCATGACTGGAGGGTGGGGACTGACTAGGTAATGGTCCAACAGGGAGAGGATAGTGAAGAGATCATCTTCTGACTGTGGTCGGTATCACATCAGGATCCGTAGCACATCACACTGACTCCAAACATCACACTCCTTCAGCCTGTCGAGGAGGTGATGAGCGATAGGCTTGTTGATAGCAACTCCCCCCTCCCCCTTCAGTATTTCTTCCAAAGCTCGAAGGCAGTTCACCATAACCACAGAGTCTAGTCCCTGAGCAGGCTGTACAGCTCGTTGACCACCGCAACATCTATCTCAGAGTCAGGTCGGAGGTTGTGTAGTTTGGCCCAGCATAGCTACTTGCCATACACAAGCTGCTCTGTCCCACAGCCCCGCCATCAGAGGCTGCTCCACATACTCCACTAGACTGGGCAACCTGAGGTTGGTCATGCTCCGCAAGCCCAGGAAACAGACCATGGGGTTTGGGTCCTGACAGTCTTTTCTCAGTGTGTTGATGACCAGCAGAGAGAGTTCTGGGTTTAAAATGGTGTAGGAGCACAGGAAGATGTACACTAGTTTTTTCTGGACTATGTCTACTGTGCCACCTGCCTTCACCATCTCACTGAACAGCCCTGATACATCTACACCCTGTGACATCACCCTGGGTTTGACTACTGTGTGGGGATCTGACCTGATGACCTTCAGGACGGTGTTCCTGTAGCATAGCTGGTCTGACTGGACGTTGGGGTTTGCCAAAGCTCTCCTCAGCTCCTTCACCGTGTCCTCACTACCCACATACGGCATGGCACCACACTTTTATCACATCAACTACGATTTGTTTTGAGTCACACCAGAAACCACCAGAAACCCTGGGTAAACTGTGATGTAAGGGCAAAGCTACGTGGACACTTCGCTGCATTTGTTTCAGGCACTGCTGAGGACCAGACATAACCTGAGCAGAGCCATCAGGGAGGCCAAGAGACAATATAGATTGAAGTTGGAGGGTCACTACTCTACCTCTGACCCTCAGCGCATGTGGGAAGGACTCCAACACATCACCGACTTCTGGTAGAGCTGCACCGCGGTCATATCCAGTCAAGCCACACTACCAGATGAGCTGTTCTACACTTTCTTTGAGGAAGAGTGTTGGGGAAGAAGAGCATACAGGACTTACCACACATGGTAACATCGGCAGACATGTGCAGGGTTCTGAGGAAAACAAATCCACGGAAAGCAGCTGGCCCAGATAAATTCCCCAGCTGTGCACTCAGGATTTGCTCATCAGAGCTGGCTGATCTGTTTAGTACATATTCAGTCTGTCCTAGCACAAGCCTTTGTACCCACCTGTTTTGAGTCTGCCATCATAGTGCCCATCCCCAAGAGAAACACTGTCACCTGTGTAAATGACTATTGTCCCACAGCACTCACTCTAATCATAATGAAGTGCTTTGAAAGGATATTCATTACCCACATTAAAAAGACCATCCTAGACACCACAACCCCCCTACAGTTTTTGTATCACCAGAACTGACCCACTGTTGATGCAGTTAACACCGCTATCCACACAGCCCTCACACAATTAGAGGGCAGGGACACATATGTCAGAATTCTGTTCATTGACTACAGCTCAGCATTCAAGCAGTCATCTGCCGCAAACTCACACATAAGCTCCTCTCACTCAGACTCACACTCTCCCTCTGTAACTGGGTGCTGAATTTTCTAAAGCCCTGGTCAGACCGAATAATGAATGATGAATAACGAGCCATGTAGCATGATTTTCTTTTTTTTTTGTGTGCGAAAAAAGTTATTCAAGAAATGTGGGAGATTAGTGGTTCTTAGAGGCTCTTAGAGGCAGATTATTTGGCTAATGAAGGTCATCTCTGAGCATAGTGCTAATTTCATGAAGTTCAAACTTTGGCAAAACTAGCATGGGGTGATTTGTATACAAGGTATTACGAGGGCAAACGAGGATATTAGAGACATGTTAGTGGTGAGTACAAGGCTGTTAGAAGCCCATTATCTGAGTACCTGGCAGCTACGAGGACAGGACAGGCTACCTGGAACAGAGCAGGTTCCACTCTGAGAAAGCATTTGTAGCCTTTTTTAACATCTGTTTCCTGCAATTCCTTCAGAAGAATATCATAATACATGGCTAATCCATGCGTGGCTCATTATTCATGGATTTATTATTCGGTCTGACCAGAGCTTGTGAAACCTTCAAATCTTCAAACCTTCAAATTCCTTGGCACTCACATCAGTGATGATCTCACCTGGTCTTACAACACCGGACAGATCATCAAGAAATCCCAACAAAGACTGAACTGTCTGAGAAGACTGAGAAAATTTGGTCTCTCAGCCAAAATTCTCAGCAACATCTACAGGTGTCTGAGAGTGTCCTCACCACTGCCACCACAGTCTGGTACGGGAACTGCGTGTGACTAAGAACTCACAGTACATCTCTGGGGCAGGCTTCCCCTCACTGCAGGACACTTACCAAACCAGAGTCCTATGTAGGACACACAACCTCATCAGGGACAGTATATAGCCCGAACAGTCTTTCTTCACACTCTGACCATCAGGCAGACACTACAGGAGTCTGAAGTCTAGGACCACTAGGCCAGGGAACAGCTTCTTCCCACAGGCCATCAGGGTTCTCAATAACTCTCCTGACACACTGACCCCTCACCACCTGACTGACTGTTATTTCACTCTCATTCTCCTCTCATCATTATTACTATCATCCGCCAGGATTTATTATAACAGCTCTGTTCACTGTTTGTGTAACTTACGACTACTGCACAGCAGGAATGCTGCTTAAAACTACACAATATTGCACAGAATTGCCAATACTGCATAAACTGCACATACACACATCCTCAAAACCGTGTATCCTTGACATAGTGTATATAATACATTCTTCACTCTAATAATGTGTATTTTATTATGTGTGTTTGTAATCATCATCATCATGTGAACTTTGTACATGCAAATTTTCTAAGGAGAATGAACAGCGCAAGAATTTTACTGTGTGGTATAACTGGATGTTTTTACTGTGCACATGACAATAAAAACTCTTAACACAGAGACACAAACACCAGCTTCTTTGTCTTTGCCTGTGTGTGCACTCAAGGACACACACAGCATGTATATCCCATGAAATATGTCTTTCAACAAACATGTTATTTGGCCTGCATCCATCTCCAGTTAGTCGAGCTGTAAATACGCATCCAACCAAACACGCAGCTTTAGCGTGCTAAAGCTAGCAGCAAAACAAGCCAGAGCTTCCTTTAATGTGTCATTTTAATGCATTCTGTGTGATACTTCTCTACAAAGAGAATGTGCGAGATGTATTCATGACATCATGACTGTCTGTTGGGTGAGGAAGCTCCATCACCTTCAAGTTGAGGAGAGAAATAAAAAACAAGCTGAGCTCCAGCCCCTCAGCAAAGACTGGACGGTGACCATTAATCAAAAGTGGGCATTCCAATTCTTATTTCTGTTATCAAGAGCAAAGTCTTTAAATCAGCTCCATTTGACCATCAATGCTTTCTTGATGTATTTTTAATTTAAGTATTTATTTGATTAATGAAGCTACAGAAGTGCAGCTCAGTTATGAAAAATTTTCTTTACTAAAGAATAATTCATCAACATGCAAACAAAGTAAGTCAAGGATCATTAAACTGTTATAAGGGTGCGCACATGTGTGTATGTGTGAAAGAGAGAGGAGAGAGAGAGACCACAGTCGGAGGGTCTCAGAAAATGAAATAAAATATTTTTTTTCCTCCCATCTGGTCTTCAAGTTCATTTCTGTAGTCTTCATGGACAAAACCCAAGGCTAACACCTACAGCAGACCATCTCGATCTTGGCTTCTCTTGTTTTGTGTTTATGCTCCGTTGGCCGAAGGTCTGAAGGGGGGATTTGTTGTGGCGATTTTTCTGTCTGTCTGTCCCAAAAAGGGTATAAGTGTTCTGAAATTAACTCCTCTCACACTTTTTGTAAGAATTTCCTGTAACTTGATAATACGCATAACATGTTGGCACTCCCACATTTTTAGGAGGAATTTCAGCAAACGGCACAATTTTTTTGGAAATGTTAGTAGGATGTAGAAAGCACTTGTACAAAAGCAGCATTTGCCAGCACAGGAAATTGTGCTCTCAGAACATGCTTGTTATTTGGGGTCACCACAGTGGAAATTGCCTGATCTACACATTTGGTTTAGCTCAAGTTTTGGTGGTCTGGAACCAGCAACTTTCTCAGTGGAAGACAAACGTATTAACCATCTTAACCGTGAGTAGGCATTCAGAGATAGTTTAAAATAATAATAATAATGGATAAATAAATAAATCTATCATTACACAACTGGGTCACCAAAAACATCATTAAGTCACATATTCCAGTATTTTTTTCCTGCCCCTGTTTAATGGATCGTTTGATACAAAAGGTGGTTTGGAAATTTAGTGTTGAAATGAAAAACATTTCAATTCCTGGAAGTAAGAGGTCAGATCAAGCAAGTCACACACTGGGTCACCACATTACTTCAACCACCACACTGTGAAATTGCCTTGCTTCCTGGATAGCAAGAACCCAGGTGGACAACCAGTCCATCACTACCTTTCAAAAGGAGACACTATCTTCTCTGGCCATGGGGAAAAATGCATGCTGGATCATGCCAAGACAAACAAAGGCAATCAAAGACAAACCCAAACCACAATGCAAGCCAAGCTCAAATAAGTGGTTACTAAATAAGGTCCACCTCAGTGGTACTATTTGTACAATGAAGGCACACAAGCTTTGACAGGATGGTCATGTGTGAATTTTCCTGAGGATGATCCAGCACACAGGTGCCTTAATGCTGAGGACCACAACAACTGGAAAAGGCCATTGTCATCATCGTCAACAACATCTGGCAGCCATGGCCAAGAGACAGTGCATGACCAGACACCAGCAATCAGGAAAGGCCAAGGGGACATCAATGTGTCACTTTGTTCTGGCAGATACATGGGCACTTTCAGAAGGGAGGGGACAGACTGCTTGTCTCCCTTGGAGGCCACCACCCAAGACCTTCTAATCTTGACCTCACGTGGAACTGCATAGAGTATAATATTTTAAAATAGTTCACACTTTAGAGACAGCAAATGTTTCAACAGCTGACACTTTGTGCATTTTTTTCCCTTCTGTCTCCACAGTGGATACCAGTATCAGAACTTAATTGTATCATTTAAAAAAAAAAAATCAGTGGGCGAAATGTTACCAGAACTATCACTGGCACGAGCAATTGGTACAGATTACAAATGCAGATTTTGTATCTCCTTCATGTCTTTGAACTGGGTTCATGGAACAAAATAAACCATGACCCTTATATTTTTTCATGTCCCAGAAAATAATCATTAATTTAAAATATTTGTTCTTGAAAGGTTTCCGCTTACAATGACCCACTTCCTGTCATTCACTTATTCTTCTTCTTGTGGCGGAACAAAGTGGCGTGTCCTGTGTTTCGATGCTGAAGCATGACAACAAAGAGGGACTTCTTAAAAACATTGAACTTGTCATGGGCCAGTGATGTCATCACCTCCATGACGGTGAGGCTGCAGACGCTGCACCCCAGTGCATTTATTGCCATCCTGGAGATTTTAACCATGTTGCCTTACTACATCCTCCCCACTTTTAAGGAGTTTGCTGATTGTAAAAGAGAGATAATAAGACAACCGAACCCCCTGCTCAACAGAGTGGACCATAACCTGGTTTATTAGAGCCACTTTACATTCCTGCAGTTCACGGCAACCTGTGATCACCAGGTGGTACAGGAGGCTGAGACAGTCTTCTTGAATGTTTTAGAGGCGACTGACTGGACTGTGATGTGTGATGCTCAGGGGGAGACATCAAAAGCATTACAGACTGCATAACAGATTCCATTAACTTCTGTACAGACACCTCCATCCCATCACAAGACTGTGCACCATTACCCCAACAACAAACCATGAGTGACAAAGGACATCAAGGTGACCACTGAACAGGAAGAAGGCTGCATTCAAGAGTGGAAACAGAGTGCAGCTGAAGAGAGTGCAGCAAAAACTGAGGAAGAAGATCTCAGAGGGGAAAGACAGTTACAGGGGGAAACTGGAGAACAAGCTCCAGCAGAACACCATGAGTGTGGTGTGGTAAGGGAATGAGAAGCATCACTCCGTCATGGTAAGAAGGTGGACCAGATGATGGAAAGCGACCTACATGAAGCCAGAACTGTTAAAAAATGTTACAAAATCTTTTGGGCCACATGTTGTTTTTGTTACACAAATAAAAGATCTGTGCCAAATTTTATTGTAATGGGACATTGTTTAGGGGTCTCCACAAAAGCAACAATTTCTCCAAACAAGCAAAAGGGGAGACCACTTCCAGAAATGTTCTTCTCTGGGTGACCAATCAACCACCACTTTTTGTGATTAGAAGCCATCACATGTACCTGTAAAAGAAACATAATGGCATCAGAGTCTTCTCCCATTAGGGTGACGTTGTCTTGCCAGCAGAGGGAGAGGAACATGTGTCACTCTGGGGGACCTCCAAATCTTTTTTCACTATATAACATGAACAGCCCTACTTTTCTTTAACATGTTTGAATACATGGTCTCTGCGTACCATTCTCCCGCTTCTCTCAGTGCTCCACCTCCTCTGTGCACTCACCAAACAGATCAGTATTTACCACCCCCTACCCCAACAACCTGCCTCCACTCCCCTCCCTCCACCAATCCCTCATCCTCCCCAGCGCCTCCCATCACCATCACTGCTGAGGATGTGAGAAGAGAATTTAGTCACCTATGTCCAGGAAAGGCTGCGGATGCTGGCTGTGGGTCCTGTAGGTCTACAGCCTTGGGACTCCAGCAAGGGTGGTCACATCTCCTCCTCTCTCCTCTATTTCTGCTCCAACCTTCAAAGTTCCTACTTCACCAGAATGTGAATTCTTCAAACTATATTTGGATTAACCATGGAATTGATCACCTGGTTTCTGAACGCTACTGACACCATTTTTCAGCAAGGAAATCGGAGCTGAGGGACACTGCGTGTCCAGATGGAACCTACCCTGCGGGCTATGTTCTCAAAGACTGGGAGAAGTGGCGCATTGCATGTTTGGTACTACTCTATGTGGAGGATGTTGAAGATTTATTTATATTTGATTTTATAGTAGGAGGGCTGGTGCTTATTGGTTTATGTGCTGCCCTGATCTACCGGAGAATTGGCAAAACGGCTGCTACCAGAACCACGACCCCTCACCTGTCTGTCATGATTAATGAGTTGTGCAAGGCAGTACAGTCTCAGACTGTGTTAACCCTTGAAATCAGACATAAGTTGGAAAACATCTCGGAGCAAATGTCCGCCTTGCAAAGGAAGATGTCGGAGACCCGGGAATACTCATAAATTGGATTTGGTTGGTCAGAGGAGCTGTAAATGGTGTTTCTCTGCTTAACCTTAAACATGGCAGGCTTATCAGCCTCCGAAGGTCAAAACGCCCCACTGTTTTCCTCCAGAAGAATCTCTACAGCCTTGGTGAACCATTCGACTGTCCCTCTTATCTTTCCGCCCTCCCCTACAGTCTGATGTTGCCAAGGCAATTCCAGACATTATGCACACGCTGACAGAAACTGATACAAACCCATCTGACTGATAGGAACTCAGCTCATCTGTACACATGACGCATGCACCGTCCCACCGAACCCTACTACCCCCCTTGCCTCCGCTCTGCTACTCCTCCCCCCCTGGAGGCCGCGCGGATCTGCAGCTGCAGCGGCCTTCAACTCCCCCAAGCTTGGCAGCGCAGCACGCTGCTGCGGCCACCTACACCCTCATTGCCTCAATTCGGACAACGGACTGTTTCAAAGTTTAGCGTACATAAACAATCAAATGCATATTTGCGATTGTTTTTATTCTGATGTGTGCCATTATTGTTCAACTAGTAATAATTGTGTATTAAATACTGTATTTTTGTCTGAGGTAATCAGGTGTGAAGATGAATTGCGCTTTTAGGGATCAATAAAGTTGTTTGAATTTTGAATCTTGATGGCCTCAGTTCCAGAGTGTTTAAGGGATGTGCTATCCAGCTGTGTGGGATTTTCCAGCACATCTTCAACTTGAGCTTGAGCAAGATGGTTGTTCCTGAGTGCAGAGCTGTGAAATGAAAATTGTGAAACCCAAGGAAAATTTGCAGGGGGTCTTGGGGGGTTGGGGGTGGTACAGCTCCCCAGGAGCCGAGGTCTAGGGCCCTGTGGGGCCCCAGAATTAAATTTTTATCTAATGATACTTTTTCAGCATCTCCTGGAAGAACAAATCTCAAAATTAGTGGATATTTAAATTATCCTCTAGTCAACCTTTTATTTGACCTGTCAATGATGATGTTGAAATAACAGAATATGACGTGGAAGTAGGACCTGGAATGATTTTTCTTATAATTGTAAACCAAATTATGCATTAACTCAGATTAATTAAACTACATGAAATTTATGAAGACTGAAAAGACTGTTACAGCATTTCAAAACCACAGCTAAAGCTTGGAGAATATTTGGAAAATCGTGGTAAAAATCAATATAGTAAAAAGTCACATATTCTTGTGTAAATTCATGCAGCCTAAATCCATTCAAAGCCACAATGTCTTTTTACAATGAAAGAAAGTCTAGATTAGTGAAAGTCACATAATCTTGTCTAAAATCCTGTTTAAACAGCAGAATGTTTATTTTCCAGGGAGAAAAAAAATTCTTATCATGTTTTCCTGAGAGAGCACAGTTCACTTTTCCCGTTTCTTTTATCTTTCAGGTGTGTTGATGAAGCCAGTGACGATTCCAAGGATTCTTGTCCTTATAAGACTTTTGCAAACAGTCTTTTTCGCCATCTTCTCTCTGTGCTCTAAAAGTTTGGGATGTCCACATGCTAAGTTTAGCTTAAGCATCGCACAGGAGCCACATAGCGTCGCCGCAGCAACCAACCAGTCCTGCTTTACGAGAACTGTCGTAACAGCTATGCTTTAAATGGCATTTTTCTTCTGCAAAACTCCACAGATCCGAGGAAACTGATATGTATTTGTAACACACAGATCAGTGTCCGCAGACTTATAAAACTTACACGATGTCGTAAAAAAAGAGAATGCTTTGCGATAAGCATTTTAAAAACTCAGTGATGTTCACAATTAAAAAGTACAACACTAACACCCACCCCCCATGGTGAAATCCGTGGAATCCCGCGGATCTGCAGAGTTTTCACAGCCCTGTGAGTGGTGGGAAACCTCATGTCTGCTCCCTGTGCGCAAAAAGAAGAATCCCAGCACACTTGATGACTACAGACCTGTCGTCCTAAAGCCCCTTTCACACCGCTATGTATCTAATAATGCAGAAATGTCTGCATCAGATGCGCACAGCAGGGGGAGAGCAGACTGCCATGACATGCAGATGGCGTCCATACATTGGGAAAAGTCAGACATTATTTCCAGGAGTTAATGATCTTTACTGTCGATTTCTCTTATCTGATTTTTCTGGTTTATCATTTTTCCCGTGCCATGCTGCAGGTGTGTGCTCTGATGTGTGTTCTAGTTTATAATTTATAAACTAGAATAATTTATAGCTTGGCAACAATGGAGCACAGCAGGATTCATAAATTGGCGCCGGGGACGTTATATTGTACGGGTGTGGCATCCAGTCACGTTAAGTACTGTTAAATTGCCTCAACTTGCAAGAAAACTATTTCTTTTCTGCGTCCTGTGCTGGACACAGAAAAAATTAAACATGTTTAATTTTTTTGCCTTTAGGCTCCATCAACTCATCACTAGGTTGCATCAGCTTGGTGTCGTGATGACGCCGCATGATGCAACTCGAAGCAGGCCTGGTGTGAAAGGGGCTTAACATCACATTTTATGAAGTCACTTGAGAGGATCCGAGGCACCTCCGCACAGTCGTCAAATCAACACTGGACCCCCTGCAGTTTGCATACCAGCCCAACAGGGGAGTGCAGGATGCCATCATCTTCATACTGAACAGAGCTTATTCTCACTTGGAGGATGTAGGAGCACTGTGAGAGTCATTTTCTTCGACTTCGACTCCAGTGCGTTCAACATCATTCGGCCTGACTTGCTCAGCAATAAACTACATGACATCTCAACTCAACTCAACTTTTATTTCTAAAGCACATTTAAAACGACAGCAGTCGACCAAAGTGTTGTACATAATTAAAAAAGGGCACCAAGTTACCCCCAATCATAAATAAATAAATTAAAATAACAATAAAATTGCAATAGGCAATAAACACAAAAAGACAAAGTAAATAAAGGAATAAAAAGTAATATGAAATAATTTAATTTATTCTATTTACATAGCACCAAATCACAGCAAAGCTCCCTCAGGTGCATCGCAGGTCTAACCTTGCCAACCCCAAGAGCAGGCACACAGGCAACAGTGGTAAGAAAAAAACTCCCTCTGAGGATATTGAAGAAGAAATCTCAAGCAGACCAGACTCAAAGGGGTGACCTTGTGCTTGGGCCATGCTACCAACACACAAGACAAATATACAGGAAATTTTCCTGGTTTCAAGGAAAGGATGCCTGCAGAAGACACCACCACCCACCAAAAAAGAAAAAAAAAAAAAAAAAAAAAAAACAGAAGCAAGCAAAAGACTACAAATATAGAATTTGTCAGCATTAAGCAACAGGAAAAACAGAAGAAACACTAAGGTGAAACAGAGATGTAATTGTTCATTTTGGAAACACCAGAGAAAATAATATATTTTTTAAGTTGCTTTAAAAGTCTCTAGGGACAGGGATGATCTAATGTTAAAGGGGAGACTATTCCAGCGGCCGCTGCAAAGGCTCTGTCACCTCTCATCTTTAATCTGGTTTTAGGCACCTCCAGCAATGGTTGGTCAGAAGACCTTGAGGCTCTGGTTGGGGTCTAAGGAAAAAGAAGTTCAGAAAGATACACTGGGGCCATTGAGGGCTTTAAAGACAATTAAAAGAAGTTTAAAATCAACATGGTAATGGACCAGAAGCCAGTGACGAGTAGCCAAGCCTGGCGTAATGTGGTTGGACTTTTACTTTCCCAAAAGAATGAGCAGCAGCATTCTGAATAAGCTGGAGGTGGTTTAGAGAGGAGTGATCCAAGCAAACATTCATAGTTACAATAATCTAGTCTACTTGTGATGAAGGTGTGGATAACATTCTCAAGGTCAGTCCTAGAGAAATATGGCTTGGACTTGAAAACGAGACGGAGTTGGAAGAAACTTATTCTAACAACAGCACTGATCTGCTTATCAAATTTAAAACAGCTGTCAAATTCACCCCAAGATTGTTCACACAGGAGTGAATGTTGGAACCCAGGACATCAGCAGAGCAGGCTGTGGAAGTGCTTCCCCCAAACAAGATAACCTCCATCTTGGATTCATTAAGATTTAATAGGTTAGCACTCATCCAAGATTTGACCACACTCAAACAATCCAATAATGGCTGCATTGAGTCACTGCCAAATGGCCTTAGTGGCAGGTAAATCTGGACATCATCGGCAAAGCAATGGAAAGATATTTCATATTTTTGATTGATACCACCGAGAGGCAACATGTACAAAAAAAATAACAGGATCTACATTGGAGCCTTGAGGGACTCCAAAGGTCAGTGGGGCAACATCTGAAGGAAAGTGGCCCAGCTGCACAGAAAAGCTCTGCTCTGTAAGGTAAGAACTGAACCAGGTCAAAGCAGAACCTGTAGTGCCCACACATTGCTCGAGATGACGTAGCAGAATCACATGGTCCACTGTGTCAAAGGCAACTGACAAGTCTAAAAGCATCAGGATGGCAGGACTACCAGAGTCAGCAGCTAAATTCAGATCATTAAAAACTCTCAGCAGAGCAGTTTCGGTGCTATGTCTGGATTTGAAGCCAGACCGAAACTTTTCATAAATGTCATGCTGGGCTAAAAATGACTGCAACTGGATGCAGACCGCTTTTTCTAACACCTTGGATAAAAAGGGGAGTTGAGATATAGGCCTAAAATTTGAAAGGTTGGAAAGATTGCCATATTTGTTTTTATTTAAGGTTTCACCAAAGCACCAAAGCTAAAGGCACACAGCCAGAACTGAGACTGGTGTTAACCAGCAACAAAATAGTGTCTTCCACTGAATCAAAAACTTCTCTGAGAATAAGGAGGAATGATGTCTAAATGATGAAGGTGGAGGCTCCACCAGGGACCTAGATTACCAACTACCTCACAGGCTGCCCACAGTATGTGAGGCTTCAGGACATTGACACCATCAGGAGCAGCATGGGGGCACCACAGGGAATGGTCCTGTCTCCCTCCCTGTTCACACTCTACTCCTCAGACTTCAGGTTCTGGTCACAGTCCTGCCACCTGCAAAAGTTTTTGGATGACTCTGCCATTGTGGGCTGCATTGGCAGTGACAAGGAGGCTGAGTACAGGAATGTGGTGGACAGGTTTGTGGAGTGGTGTGGACTCATCCACCTGCAGCTCAACATATCTAAGATGAAGGAGCTGGTGGTGGACTTCAGAAGATGAAAGACCCGTCCAAACCCAGTTACCATTAATGGAACTGAGGTGGAGATTGTGGACTACTGCAATTATCTGGGTGTCCACACAGACAACAAACTGGACTTGACTGTAAACCCAGATACTGTGTACAACAAAGGTCATAGACGACTGTACTTGCTCAGGAGGCTCAGATCTTTCAAAGTCTGCAGATATATGTTGCAGGTATTTTATCACACATCATCTTCTACACTGTAGTGTGCTCGGGCAGCAGGCTGAAGGCAGCTGACATGAGGGTGGAGGTGGAGCTTGTGGTGGAGGTGTCAGAGAGGAGGATGTTGAGAAAACCACTCACCATCTGTGACGACACCTCCCACCCACAGCATGCCACACTAATGTCCTGTCAGACCACCTTCAGCCAAAGACTGGGGACACTGAGGTGCACCACAGAACACCACAGGAGGTCCTTCCTACCTGTGGCAATCAAACTGTGTAACCCCTTCCCCTTCTGCAGGATGAATACAGAATGAACAGAGTTTTCAGTTGCTCAGAGCTATGTGCAATACTGTCAAATATCTTGTGCAAGTGTCATCAGTCATTTTGCAAAAACATGTTGTATTCATTGTTCTCATTGTAAAACAAACAAACAAACAACAAAAAAAACTGGCAAAAATTTCCTTTGAGATTAATAAAGTTCTTTCTTATTCTTATATTATTTAGACCACTCATCACACATAGCTCGAATGGTGCCCAAATGAAAAGTCAACCCACAGTCAGAAAGTTTCAAGGTGCATTTGGAAAATGATGGACAGTCTAAACAGTCAGGCACAGTCGTGTGGCTGCCTCGAATGTTTTGCTCATGTTCAGAACAGTTCTGGTGCATCGAGGTGGAACAACTATCGAACTCAAAGTGCCATGTGACCACTTTCTGACTGCATTGTAATCAACTGGACAGCATGAAAACAGCATTCGTGACATTCTGATAGGGTTTGCGGAGGAACGTTTGCAATGCTTCCGCCCTGGCTGAATTTCAAGTACACATTGAGCGCTGCTGGAATGTATTCTGCCGAACTGCAATTGGACCGCAATTGTACAGCTTGTAAGTGCGTTTTTATTATTCTTACTGCATCCTGGCAGCTGTCCAGGTACTCTTACTGTGTACAACCCACATTTGTTCTGCGTTCAGAGGTTCATGCGCACGGCACATGCATGAATCAGTTGGGGCTGTCCTCCACAATTCTTATTCCCTCCCACATGTGGCACAAATATATATATATATATATAGGTGATTCTTAGACTACGGGCACTTATTATGTCCTTTGATCATATTGTATGAAAAACAGAAAAAAGGGGAAATTTCACACTTTTATAGTTATCTTTACAATGAAAGTGTGTTAAGAAATTTGTTCTAGTAGTCTATGATGACTTTTTCACCTTTTTTCAGCATCATTATATGCAAATTTGCCGTTTTGTGCTTGTCCCACACCCAGACTTTTGATCTTCAATGATAAAAATTAATGGTAAAGAAACGTTTTTTCTAATGTTTTAAAAAATCTCTGAATAAAATATCAGTAAAATAATCAAAACATAATTGGAGTATTCAATGTCATACAACTGTTGTGAGTTTTTTAAACAAAATGTAGTTGTCCCACACTATTGCCGTAATTTCCACCACAACACTAATGTCCCTTTAAACAGTTTGTATGAAAGATTGTTTGGGTAGTTTCTATGGAGATAAACAGTGACATCAGAGCACATGTATATAGCGCCAAATCACAACAAACAGTTGCCCCAAGGCGCTTTATATTGTAAGGCAATGGTGTGGTGGAAATTACATTTACAAGGCCAATAGTGCCCGTAGTTAAAGAATCACCCATATATATATATATATATATATATTATATATATATATATATATATATATATATATATATATATACATTTTTACATTCTGCCTGATTCAGCCCAGCTCGTCCACTTTTGTATTATGTTTGATGCGGTCTTAAAGACCAACACACCCGTGGGTGCACAATTTACAGCAAGTGGACCTGTGGGTTGAAGTATGCAGACAATGTGAATGAACCATAACTGCATCAGTCAAACACGTGCTATGCTGTGTGGCCATATGGACCATAGGAGATCTAGGACTGCTGTCCACTGCAAGGCTTCTAGTGATGCTACAGAGTGTTTCCCTCTGTCAGTGAAAACTGTTGACCAATAACCAGTAACACTCCAAAAGTCAGAAACAACAAAGGCAGCACAAAGTCTCACTCCTGGATAACTGGCTCATGCCAACATCAGAACAGATCTGTCCTGGTTGAAGCAGAATGAGCTGGCCTGAATGCTCTCTCACCATCTCACTGCCTTGTCACCAGACATTGGTCATGTGGTTTCCTGTGTCTCTCTTTCTATCTCTCTTTTTCTTTTGCTCTCTTTTTGGTTCTGTCTCTGCTTCACCCAGTTAATAATTCAAATGAGCGCTGGCAGATCACTCCCTTCAAAGGGAGACAGTGGAACGATCTCTATGGTGCCTTTTCTTTTTGTCATGTGAAATCAAAGCTATCAAATGCAGCGGCGATATCCTCAGTTAACTCCTCACATAGCTGCTCTCCCAATTAATACAGATCAACAACTTTTGCATGCGGTTGAGACATGATCATCAAGAAATGAGATCTTACTCATCGTCCTCTCTGGTGTCATTTTTCTCAGCTTCCCTTTGTTTTTATCTGCAGTGTATCTTCCTGGAGCACCGTCAAAGATCAGTGTGGCAGTCCCATAATCAGCACCATCATTATGAGCACAGACACCAACATCACCATCATATTTGTCACAGAGACAAAACTTCAATCACACCCAAACCCTCTTCTTTGCTTCTGTGTGTGTGTGTGTGTGGTGTGTGTGTTGTGTGTGTGTGTGTGTGTGTGGTGTGTGTGTGTGTGTGTGATGTGTGTGTGTGTGTGTGTGTTGATTCTGTTCTTCATTACAGGAAAGATTTCTTTCAAACATCACCCTGAACATGCTCCTCCCACATCCTTTGAAAATCATGTGCTGAACCAGTGTATCAGCTTCTCATATCGGCTGTGTACTCAAGCAACCTGATGAAACACCTGTCATCAGATTGTGGTAAAAATAAAATAAGGTGAAAGAAATAAAATGACACAGAGGTTCCCAATATGACATTTTGGTGTCAAGGTGAAGCGTTTTATGATGTGTGAAGATGATTGTGCAGTGAAACCTGTGGTATGGTGTAAGTACAGTATGCTAGTGTAACACGTGATTTATATTTCTTTCTCTTTTTTTGTGTTGTAGCTACTAATCTGTATTAATCTGCTAATCTGCATGTAAAACCTTTGTCCAGTTGTCTTTCAGCATATTAAAAGTGAGCACAGATGGAAGAACATATAAAGAAGAAGAAGAGTCTTTACTGTCATTGTACATACAACAAAATTTGTCCTCTGCGTTTAACCATCCAAATTACAGGTGGATGTAATCCAGCCACTAGGGGCAGTGTGCATTCACAGTACGGCAACCGGGGACCCAACTCCAGATGTAGTGCTGCTGACTTGGTCAGGGGGCAAAGAAAGGAACAGACCCTAATCATCAGTGCTAACCACTAATCCACCTTGCACCATAATGAAAAAAAAGGTTCTCATTTCTGTGTACAAAGTGCATGAATGGGTAAGAATTACAACAGTACAGATATATTACAAACTACACAGCATTAAAATGACAGGACTGATCTTAGACAATAACAAAACAAATAGCAGAAACATTAGACGAGAACTTCTGTAATCTGGTTTGCAATAATGTCACAATCAGGTTCTGCAATGGAGTCAGGAGAACCAGAATAGGATCCTCAAGAAGTGAAAGATGATGCTTCTATCAGCCACATATGACTAAACCCCAATTTGCTCTGTGGTGAATGAACGTTAATCCTTTATCATCAGGAAAGGTACACAAGCAAATGTGAACAATGACACTGACAGTGTATTTTTTTAAGCATACAGTGGCTTGCAAAAGTATTCAGCCTCTTGGTATTTCCCACATTTTAATTTGTTTTATGGCATTTTAAATACAAAAAAGTAAATCAGGCTTCTCAATATAAAAAATTTAAAAATGATCTTCCTTAGACTCAAACTGAAAGTAAACCTCTACAAGCTGATATAAATTAAGTAAAATATAAAAGCCAAGATGATGGGTTGCATAAGTAATCAGCTCCTTTGGTATAATACCCATAAATAATCAGTTTAATTGCAGTTTTCTTCAGACAAGTCAGGGGATGGATACATGAACATTTCCAAGTCAATGAATATGTCTTGGACTTTATTTACATCAGTATGAAGAAATACAAACAGTATGACACTCTATGGTAAATCTGTGTGGAGTAGACAGTTCTCAAAAATGAGTGACTGTGCAAGAAGGAGAAGAGTGAGGAAAGCCACCAGACAACCTGGACGAAGTTACAGGCTTCTGTTGCGTGATTGGAGAAATTGTGCATAGTGCATGTTTTGCATTATTATCCCCCAGTTATACACCTCATGATGAAGTGGGACAGAGGAGGGTTTTCTTTCACCAAAACATCAAATCTAGGCTTACATATAGGTGTACTTTCTGGCAAATTGTAGCTGAAGTTTCAGGTCTTCTTTTGAATATATATTATATAATATAATATATATATAATATATATATTATTATATATCATTGTCCAGTAACTTATTTATTATTTTTTTTATTTTGTCATAATAGTTTTTAGGAATTTTTAATTTAAGGTACACTTTTGGTCTTTGAGATTGAGATTTTTTTTTTCATTTCATTTTCATTTATAGCATTTATAGCACCAAATCACAACAGAGTTGCCTCAAAGCGCTTCACACAGGTAACGTCTAACCTTACCAACCCCCAGAGCAAAAGTGGTAAGGAAAAACTCCCCTGAGGAAGAACCTCAAGCAGACCAGACTCAAAGGGATGACCCTCTGCTTGAGCCATGATACAACATAAATTACAGAACAATTCACAGAACAATTCACGGACGAATATACAAGAAATGCTATTGGTGCACAGGACAGGAGGACTGCCAACACGAATACAGCTCCATCTCTGGATGGAGCTGCACCTTAAACAGAGAGAAAAACAACTGAATCAGGCATCAGAAAGACAAAAAATACTGTAAATTTGCCAGCATTAAACAACAAGAAAACAGAGAAATACTAAGGTGATCGCCGGCCACTAGCCCTAAATTTCACTAAAGGACCCAGAATTTAGGTAAAGTTGAGGCTGCAGCCCGCTCCAATTACTAATAAATGAATTAAAAGAGAAAAAGCATAAAACTGTACCAGTATGCTAGCATATGAAAGGGAAAAGAAGTGTGTCTTAAGTCCTGGACTTGAAAGTCCTCCACAGAATCTGACTGTTTTATTGACGCAGGGAGATCATTCCACAGAACAGGGGCATGATAAGAGAAAGCTCTGTGACCCGCAGACTTCTTATTCACCTTAGGGACACAAAGTAGTCCTGCACCCTGAGAACGTAAAGCCCGGTAATACGTAAAGCTGGTACGTAAGGTTTAATTAGGTCAGCTAGTAGGGAGGTGCCAGTCCATGAATAATTTTATAGGTTAGTAGCAGAACCTTAAAATTTGATCTCTGCAAAATGGGTGTAATGTGGTCAAACTTTCTGCTTTGTGTCAAAAGTCTGGCTGCAGCATTTTGAACCAATTGGAGACCCCTAATGCTAGACTGCGGTAAACCAGGAAAATAGAACATTGCAGTAGTCAAATCTAGAAGAGATAAATGCATGGATCAGGGTCTCAGCATCAGCCATAGACAGGATGGGACAAATTTTGCTATATTTTGCAGGTGGAAGAAAGCAGTCCTAGTAATATTTCTAATGTGGAGGCAAAAGGACAACGAAGGATCAAAAATTACCCCAAGGTTCCTCACTTTGTCAGTGTGATGTATGACACACGAGCCGAGGCTGAGCGTTAACTGGTCAAATTGATGCTGATGTCTTACTGGACCAAGAACCATCATTTCAGTCTCATCAGAGTTTAAAAGTAGGAAGTTTCTAGACATCCAGCTTCTCACTGCTGCAAGGCAATCTTCTAAGGATTTTATGTGAATGAGATTACCAGCAGTTATTGGCATGTAGAACTGAGTATCATCAGCATAGCAGTGAAAGGTAATCCCAAAACGCTGCAATATGTGCCCAAGGGGTGTTATATAAAGGGAGAAAAGCAGGGGGCCTAAGACGGACCCCTGTGGAACCCCAAATTTCATGTCACTAAGGTTAGAGGTAATGTATTGTACAAAACACAGTGAGAACAACCTGGTCAAGTATGACGTCAGCCATGCAAGGGCACTCCCAGTAATCCCAAAATGATTTTCCAGCCTATCAAGTAGAATATGATGATCCATGGTATCAAACACAGCACTGAGATCTAACAGCACCAGAACCATAGTCGTGTCCAAATCCATTGTAAGCAAAAGATCATTCACCCACTTAGTGAAAGTCGTCTCTGTGGAATGTTATTTTCTAAAAGCAGACTGCAGTGGCTCAAAGAGATTATTCTCAGTAAGAGTCTACAAGTCTACAAGCTACTGTGGCACCACTTTTTCCAGAATTTAGAGAAAAATGATAGATTTGATATCGGCCGATAGTTTTTCAATACACTAGGGTCAAGATTAGGTTTCTTAAGTAATGGTTTAATCACTGCAGATTTGAAATATTTAGGAACAGATTCCAGAAGTTAAAGAAAGATTAATAATTTCCAGCACAGTCGGCCAAAGAGTGGACCACAGATCCTTAAAACAGTTTTGTTGGCATAGGATCAATAAACAGGTTGTGATTTTGTTGACATTACGAGATTCGTCAGCATGCCTAGTGAGATAGTATCAAATACTGTAAATCTAGGTAATACCTCAGTAATGGCACCCACCTCAATAGCAGGTGTGTAGTGCTGGGATAAGGCATGCTGGGATATGTTTAACCTAATGTCTTCTATTTTCTTCTCAAAGTAATCCAGGAAATCTTGGGCTGTAAAAGGCGAGCGAACTACAGGTGGTTGTCCATGAATAAGTGTTGCCACCTTGTCCGAGTAGTAGGTCCACTTTGTAGCCAATAATGCATGCTTATAGACAAAGATAGCATCACGCCACGCAAGGTGGAATACTTCTAATTTTGAACGACGCCATTACCGTTCTAGACCTCTTGCTTTTATGCTTGAGGTCACGCAGATAATCCCTGGGAAAAGTTTATATCATATTGAGATCAGGTGACAGAGGTGTCTGATGATGCATTAATCTTGCAGGAGAACAAAGAGACTTATTAGGTCCTGGTGCTTCCTGGCCTAAATTATGGTTGTAAGACTTGGATACTAACTCGTGACCCAAGATGACGAGTGGGTGTCTTTGGTGCTGGGTCCCTTGGGAGGATCCTTGGGCATTGGTGAATAATTTTGTGTCAATTGAATGGTTACTCAGGAAGACTCAGATGAGGAATATCACTTGCATTTTGAGCCAACTTCAGCTACAACATTTTTGTTATGGTGTACATCTCCCAGGGCATGACCTAGCTAGATGGCTACTTTCAAGTGGTGGAAATGGACCTGTTGTCTGCTGGAGTGGCTGCAATTTAGGATCTAAGGTGGTCCTACAGTGTCAAAGACCCCACAATACATGGCAACTTTGCATTCTGCCAGATATGATGTGATCCAGAAATCTGTTTTGAATCTAAGGTCAGTTTGGAATGCTTGCTGGAGTATTCATTGCATCAATTTCTGTTTTGGGCAACATCATTTTGCGCATACACAAATAGGTGGAAACAGATGGATCAAGTCACCTGGTAGATCTGTGCTTATATTTTGAGAAAAGAAAATGATCTTTACTTGGAAAGAGTAAAACCAATATTTCAGTTAACCTATGTAAAAAGTGAAGTTACAAGCTAACTCTGCACATTTATTGAAAGCAGCAGCAGTTTCAACTTATTAACTATACTGAGGCAAAGTTCCAATACTACACAGAGTGTTACTACAAAAATAGTGGAACCACTAAATTAATTAAAGGCAATAGAACAATTAATATCTATTTGAAAAAAAAAAATGAAAGATGTATAAATGTCCCCATCCACAGGCAACAGTGGATGTTAGACTCCATCATTATTATCAAAACTGTCAATGTATTATGCCCACGAAGATGAATGCTAACTGTCTAAACTGAGTGTGAGAGGAGATGTGGACTCCAGGTGGGCTCGTGCTGCAGAGGAGCTCCACAGTGCTGTTGACTGCATTACAAGTATCACTTTTTCATCTGGACATGGTATTAGATCAAAAGTACATCAAATGCAGCAAAGTAGTTTGTTTGTAGCTGTCAGGTGCTCATGATTTTTTTTTTTCAAAAATTTATTTCACTGAGAAATGTTGCACTATGTCAAATGTGTGATGTAATCCCAGAATTGAGATGCAGCAGATACAAAGTTAATGTATTTACTAAAGCCATCACTGCACTGTGCAGCAATCAGCACAAATGCATGAAAGGCGACTGCTCTCGAACTGCCCACATTTTTTACAGTGTGTTTGGACTTGTGCAGGTGTGCGCATATTTGAGTCTGACTTAGAAATTCAGCTGATTTGTGACAAACCAGGCTTTAAATCCACATTAAATCTCTACTCAGAAACACCCAATAGCACATCCAACTTTGTATGTGAGCCACAGCACTGGCGTACCAGCAGATATGGAGTGGCTGTTGTTGGAGCCCGTGTTATTTTAATGTGCCCCTTTGAAAAAAATGTTGAAAGCAGCAGCTCTTGTAGTAAAAAAAAAGCATCACATGCACTAAGAGTACCATCAGCAATAATCAAAGGCGATGGTAGCAGCAACTAATGGGTCCAAAGTGACTGGAGCGTGTTCTTCTATCCAGTGTTTATTGCATGACCGCTGATCAATACTGCACACACAGAGCACTGATCATAAGTAATGACTGCTTATCTCCCTTAAAACTGCTGTCATTATGCATGTGAAGGCATTCAGATCCTTTATTTTTTAAAAGAGTGGAGCATAAAAAAATACTCCCCAACAATTAAAGCTCCTGCATTCAAACGACAAATGTAAAGCACAACTATCACCAAAATAGCCTTGTTATTAAAATAAATCTATGTAGAATAGGGAGCCACTATTAAATAAAGTATACCTTGTTATCATTAAGAGGCAAGCACCACTTACTCTCAAACATTAATCTTTAATGGAAAATGTATGCATGAGACAAATATAATTGAGACAAAGTACACAGCATTCATGCTAAGTGTGGTGAGATGAATTAGAAGAATGACAACCGCCTCAAAATTGCTGTCAAAGTGTCTTCTACCTCTGCACATCCTACCCTGGTTTTCCTAACACCTGCATTGAAAGAAAGAGATAACTGATGCCACACTAGCAAACTATAAATATTAAGAAAATATAGTAATCTGTTTAATGAACCTTGAGCTTCGGTTCAGTGTCGAGGCATCTTTGCCTTAAAGGACATCTTGCACAGAATCTGTAACAATTCAGATTTTGGCTATTAGAGGTCAAGTGTTGATATACCTGTATTAATTTGTGCACTTGTATGAACAATCTGTAAGCATACGCCAATCAAACAAGCAGGTATGCAGACTTTTTTTTTGCTGAAAAGTTAACTCCGCGGACATTCGAGCCAGCCATCGGCCATCTTTGTACTCCTCATAGAAGCTGTGCGATGATGTGCGCAATGTGAGTGTCCAATTGGAACTGGTTCACCGTCACATGGTTTTCCAAAATCCAATTGTAGGGCAGATTTACCTCACGTGAAAAGCCAAAGATTGTTTTCAGGAGTGATATGTTACTAGTTGGCCTGTTTGAATAGCCCCCTGGGTGCTCCAATGAGTACATACTATTAGTACATACTCAGTGCGCCCTGCGCCATTACACACAGTGATCAGTGAAAGCAGGAGGAGATGGAAAGACTCTGATGACAATCTCACATGCTCAAACAAAGAGTGTGTAACTATCAGGATTGCTCCACTAGTTTACATGTGAATGTTACTGGATAACTCTGTTGCTTTCTCTGCGTAAAACACTGGTTACTATATCAATGGACAACAAAACGCATAGACCATTTTGTATATATTGTTCAAAATGTGCATTTGTGTTTATTGTTTGAACCTTTTTGTTGTACAGTCTTTCGCACAAGACCTCAAATTACCTTTATAAAGTGTCAAAACAGTTTATTATAGTTTGCTGTGTGTTTTGAATAAATGTGTGTGGAAAATTATTTTCCGCTTTATTTTTTTCCTTGCCTATTTTTTGATTGTAAACCTTTATTACACTTATAAAACACAACAAAATCATACATATTCTGAAAGCACAGGTTGTCGTGAAAAAAAAAGAGACATAAAACTTGATTGTGGGATGCAGGGAGGGCTGTTAACAGCAATAATAAAAGATTTATGCCAGGCGAGTGAACTGTCCAAAAAATGCCCTCGGACCCCAGAGGGTTAACTGCCGTTTGATATGGTTTCCACCACGAGCAGACTGCGAGTGTAGAGTGAATGTGCCAACTGCTGTAAGAATGCTGTTCTAGGATTTCGAATGCACATTGAATTTGACAGAATGTGGGATGAATCCTCATTCGTGTAGCATTCAGGCTCATTTGTCCTAAGTGTGATGGGGTATTAAAGACATCCTGTGCTCATTCTCCATGTAATGTGGAGTTGTGTCACGAAGGGCATTCAGTGTAAAAATTGTGCCAAATCAATTTGGCACAATTGGATCTGCTGTGGATCTGCTGTGACAGTCCCAAGTGAAACAAAGTAGAAGCCAGAGGGAGTTACTTTTCATGCTCTGTTTTGGTGTCTGAATATTTTTTGAACCAAAAAGAGCACACAATCTGGTGTCAAAAATCAGAAATGGGAGACCTGATTTAGTCTCCATCATGGAGTTGAACAAAATGTACCATAAGTGGATTTGCAGTGTCGTTATGTGAACTCTTGTGGTCTGATGAGGACACTCCACAAACACCCCTTTTGAACTCTTTTTACCTGTGCAAGCTAAATTGGACAACAAAGTGTCCACCCCATATCCATCCAGGTACCCAAATGTCTTCCCACCTCCAGAGGGAGGTGGTGATAAGGGAATGTGGGTGGCTTACCTGTACGGAGTCCCCAGAGCAAATTTTTTGATTCTTACACATTCCCCATTGTGGATCCAGTAAAGGATATTTTTACAGAAAATATCTTATCATATCTTAAATTAATGATATTGTTAGGCTGTATGAAAAAAATGTTGAATAATACATACATTTCAAGTTGCAGAGGAAAACGGGATGATGTCAGTGTCATTACGACATGTAATTTATGTCAGATTTTCCAAGTAAAACTGAGTAAAACTTATGAGTTCAATGGTACGAATGTTTCATGAGGTGAAAGCTGAAACATACCATTCAACGAAGCAAAGCCGAGTTGAATGGTATGTTTCAGCTTTCACTGAATTAAATATTCGTTCATTATTTGTTTTATATAATGGATAAAATAAATTCCTGTCATTTGATATTTTATTAATTTAAAACAACAGAAAAAGTGACTTACATTTTGGTGTTCCACTGCTGCTAAAGTCCAAATTGTGTCGTGTAGTCCATTGATGCTGCGCACTGACTTCAGACTTCGATAAATAAAGACTTTGTGTAGTTCCTCAGTCCAGCCAAAAATCATGTTAGCGTTTCATGTGAACAGGTCTTCATGCATCCAGACGGCTTACAGCAGAGTGGATTTTGTGTGTGTGTGTATGTGTTTGTTACAAGAATTAGCGACATCAGTTAGCTCAATCAAATCATCATGTTGTTGTTCCCTGTGTGTGCGCACACTTGCAAATGGGTCAGCACTTGTGCACGAGTGTACTAACAAAAAAAGACTGTACATCATCAGTGCAGCGAAAAAAAAATCACGCCAGAAATTAGTCCAGCTTTTCATTCTTTCTTCCTGCTAACAGCCTACAGACAGCGTAGTGGATTTGTTTTGTGTGTGCGTGTGCATGTGAGTCTGTGCGCGCGTGTGTGTGCGTGCATGTGTGCAGAGTGCACTGGTACCAAACGTATAGAACCAAATGTGCACTCTAAATGGAACCAAACTGCACTCTAAATACAATGTAACATAAATGGGATGAATTAATCCATGTCATATGACGTACAAAGCACCAATCAAATGACTTATGTGACAGAAAACAATTAGTGTATTATAATGGATGTTTTTCAAATGCTCAAACTGTGAAACATGGTGTGCCACAAGGCAGCTGTCTTGGTCCACTTTTATATTCAATTTTCACAAATGACCTACCATTAGTGCTTGATACAGCAAGCATTTCAGTGTTTGCAGATGACACAACAGTGGCTGGGAAATTAATTGAGGAAGTTAAAACAAAACTTGAGCAGGAAATTAAAAAGATTGAAAACTGGATTGAAGACAACAAACTCATTTTGAATGTAGGAAAAACAACAAGCATTGTCATTGGAACTAAATACAACCCCTGGCAAAATTATGGAATCACCGGCCTCAGAGGATGTTCATTCAGTTGTTTAATTTTGTAGAAAAAAGCAGATCACAGACATGACACAAAACTAAAGTCATTTCAAATGGCAACTTTCTGGCTTTAAGAAACACTATAAGAAATCAAGAAAAAAAATTGTGGCAGTCAGTAACCGTTACTTTTTTAGACCAAGCAGAGGGAAAAAAATATGGACTCACTCAATTCTGAGGAAAAAATTATGGAATCATCCTGTAAATTTTCATCCCCAAAACTAACACCTGCATCAAATCAGATCTGCTCATTAGTCTGCATCTAAAAAGGAGTGATCACACCTTGGAGAGCTGTTGCACCAAGTGGACTGACATGAATCATGGCTCCAACATGAGAGATGTCAATTGAAACAAAGGAGAGGATTATCAAACTCTTAAAAGAGGGTGAATCATCAACGCAATGTTGCAAAAGATGTTGGTTGTTCACAGTCAGCTGTGTTTAAACTCTGGACCAAATACAAACAACATGGGAAGGTTGTTATAGGCAAACATACTGGTAGACCAAGGAAGATATCAAAGCGTCAAGACAGAAAACTTAAAGCAATATGTCTCAAAAATCGAAAATGCACAACAAAACAAATGAGGAACGAATGGGAGGAAACTGGAGTCAACGTCTGTGACCGAACTGTAAGAAACCGCCTAAAGGAAATGGGATTTACATACAGAAAAGCTAAACAAAAGCTATCATTAACATCTAAATAGAAAAAAACAAGGTTACAATGGGCTAAGGAAAAGCAATCGTGGACTGTGGATGACTGGATGAAAGTCATATTCAGTGATGAATCTCGAATCTGCATTGGGCAAGGTGATGATGCTGGAACTTTTGTTTGGTGCCATTCCAATGAGATTTATAAAGATGACTGCCTGAAGAGAACATGTAAATTTCCACAGTCATTGATGATATGGGGCTGCATGTCAGGTAAAGGCACTGGGGAGATGGCTGTCATTACATCATCAATAAATGCACAAGTTTACGTTGATATTTTGGACACTTTTCTTATCCCATCAATTGAAAGGATGTTTGGGGATGATGAAATCATTTTTCAAGATGATAATGCATCTTGCCATAGAGCAAAAACTGTCAAAACATTCCTTGCAAAAAGACACATAGGGTCAATGTCATGGCCTGCAAATAGTCCGGATCTTAATCCAATTGAAAATCTTTGGTGGAAGCTGAAGAAAATGGTCCATGACAAGGCTCCAACCTGCAAAGCTGATCTGGCAACAGCAATCAGAGAAAGTTGGAGCCAGATTGATGAAGAGTACTGTTTGTCACTCATTAAGTCCATGCCTCAGAGACTGCAAGCTGTTATAAAAGCCAGAGGTGGTGCAACAAAATACTTTATTATTTATTCCTCAGGATTGAGTGATTCCATATTTTTTTCCCTCTGCTTGGTCTAAAAAAGTAACCGTTACTGACTGCCACAATTTTTTTTCCTGATTTGTTATAGTGTTTCTTAAAGCCAGAAAGATGCCATTTGAAATGACTTTAGTTTTGTGTCATGTCTGTGATCTGCTTTTTTTCTACAAAATTAAACAACTGAATGAACATCCTCCGAGGCCGGTGATTCCATAATTTTTGCCAGGGGTTGTATTCCTTAAGAGCCAAACCTCAACTAAATCTTGTAATAAAAAACACAGTTGTTAAACAAGTGGAAGAAGTCAAGCTCCTTGGAGTCTGCATTGACAGCCAACTGTCCTGGGACAAACAAATAAATAATGTAGTCTCTAAAATGGCACGGAGTTTGGCAGTGATAAGAAGATGTTCAAGATATTTAGCTAAATCAGTGATCCCATATGTCATTCAAAGTTTAGTGTTGTCTCATTTGGATTATTGTGCAGTCGTTTGGTCAAACACTTCAGTAAATAATGTAAAAAAAATTACAGCTTGTGCTAAATAAAGCTGCAAGTGTGGCGTTAAAATGTGGCTTTAGGACGAGTGTAGATACAATGCATAAGCACCTCTCTTGGCTTTTAGTAAGGGACAGGTGGTTATATGCAAAATCAAACTTTTTAAGAAATATTATTATAACTCAGATACCGTCTGTCCTTTACCAACAACTGCCTTTCAGCAAAGATACTCATTTTTATCCAACTAGGCATGCCAAAGGACAGTGTTTCATTCTGCCTAAATGTAGAACAAACCAGAGCCAACGGACAGTGATGTTTCTAGCCATGAGAGAATGGAATCATTTACCACAAAAGTTAAGGGAGCAGTGGTCTGGGTTTTAAAAAGGAACTTAAAAAGTATTATTTTAAGCAAATGTCTGAAGCATTGTAATGTATTATGAGTTTTCATTGTGTTTTACAGGCCTTAATGGAAATGTGTTGTGTTATTGTACTGAAATGTGTATTTGTGAATTGTAATTAAAACTTGAATGGACCCCAGGAAGAGTAGCTGATGCAGTTACACAGCAGATGCTAATGGAGCGCCAAATAAACAAATAAACAAGGATCCATTCAGCCAATATGTAAAATAATTTATTTTTTTTTCTTCTTGTGGGACAAAGTGCCAGCGTTCTCTGGTTCAGGCTGAGAAACACACCCAAAGCAGACAAATACCGAGCAACTTGAAAATGTTGTGTTTATTCAGTAATTTCCAGATGTCATCTTCCAAAACAAGGGTGTCTTATGTGGTCAACAGGTTTTATCAGGCTGCGATGATGAGTCCAGACAGACTTTATATTTACTGAGTGTTTGAATGTTTGAATATTTGAAACTGTATGAATGGCACCATGAGGACTTCAATGAAAAGAAATATCAGGTCTGTAGATGTTCTATTGCATCTCTGTATTTATCTCAACCATCCTGAAGAAAGACAGATTTCCATCCATCCATCCATCCATCCATCCATCCATCCATCCATCCATCCATCCATCCATCCATCCATCCATCCATCCATCCATCCATCCATCCATCCATCCATCCATCCATCCATCCATCCATCCATCCATTTTCTTCTGCTTTATCCAGTCGGGTCGCGGGGGCAGCAGCTCAAGCAAAGCCACCCAGACCTCCCGATCCACACACACCTCCCCCAGCTCCTCAGGGGGAACCCCAAGGCGTTCCCAAGCCAGCCGAGAGATGTAATCCTTCCAGCGTGTCCTGGGTCTTCCCCGGGGCCTCCTCCCAATGGGACGTGCCCGGAACATCTGTCTTTCCTGGAGCCAGCCAGGAAAGACAGATTTGATTATTATTATTATATTTATTATTAGTGTGCCGCTTTGTAGTGGAGCTTTAGCTTCTGCTGCTACAATAATTAGCTCTTACACAGGTCATTTTGTGCGGAAGTGTTACAGCGCCACATATAGGCCTGGCATATGTGATTTAATTGATTTGATTTAACCTGTATTTAACCAGGTAAGTTATTAAAAATAAAGCTTCTTTACAATAATGACCTGGTGGATAGGGAAAAAAATCACAAATGTGGATCAAACAACACAGACAATAACATACAGATAAACATGTAAGAGACAATAACATTCTCAGTCATAAAAAAACTAATTATGTATGACAGTATTTTCAATTATTTTTTGAGTTTTCATGTGGATGCAGATAAATCTTGAAATGGTACTGTGTTTACAGAACACAATTTGAAAATGACAAAGAAAAACATCATATTGGGAAAATGCCGTATCCATGGGGACGAGGCCTAAGACAGATTGTATACTGAGTTAATGTTTAGAAAAGGTGTGGGATTTCATAATAATAGGAACCTTTACTTCCTCTCTCTTCTTTTAGATGGCTGTTGGTACAAAGGACACGAATAACAGTAATTGTTTCTTGCCCAAATGTAAGAGGTCTCCACAGCCTAAGGTGCAGTTCTTCCGTTGAAGACCGTCCCAATGCATACAGTATGTTTTGTCCAAGTAGGTCACTGATGTGACCACCACAGTCGAATTGGAAGAGAAACCTTGGATTGTAAAGGAGGGCAGCTGGCTCCTCCATGATATTCCATCACCCTCCACTGGACACACAGCAACGACCTTTGGAGATTTAGTGTGACAAAAACAAAGCAGCTGCGTTTTCTGTTGGTGGGTTTTGCTATGAAGCAGTGAGGCCTTTGGAGGAGCACCCTTAAAGTGCCCCTCTGACAGCCGTCCTCATTATCTGGCATCTCCAGAGTGCCCGCCAACCCAACAGTTGAAGAGGGGGCAGGAGGACGCCTCCATCAGCCTGCCCTCGGGGTAGCCAGAAAAGGACCGGTTGTGCTTTCACTAAAGGTCCACTGATAATATCGCAGGCCCAGAGCTTCAGGGATCCCCACTAATTAATGGTTGTGTCATATCTGTTAGAGTTAACAAACCTATAGAGCTCATCTTTCAGATCAGGACTCCCTTCACCTCCATCCCTCCCCACAGATATCTGGACTGTCCGGCATCGCAGTGGGTTGCAGGTTTAATCTGATTTTGAGCCTGAACAGCTTTATGCATCAAAAAGAAAGGGTTGCTCTTTAACCTGCCCTCACCCATATCAGCATGCCAGAGGCATCGGGGATCCATTGTCTGGAGGCATAATTAAAGCTCTCCTTCATTATTTCTTCACTTTCAGGGTAGATATGGGTAATTAGGAAGCAGTGCCACAGGAGGGGGCTGCAGCTTTCATACAGGCATATGCATGCATGCACAAAAATGTGCACGTCTGCACTGATACACATACATAAAAAAATAAATAATTAAAAAAGAACTGCTCAGTCACAGAACAAAATGAGGCACATTCATCTCCCACCTATCTCTGACTGCCAATATCTGGCACCAAGTGAAGTATGCTTTTTCTCCCCTCAAAGCTGTCATATACTAATGCATTGATTAAAAATTTTGATTAAATGGACAATGGACAAATGGACAGTCTGTGATCCATGCCTCAATTGGATGCTGGGATTGGATGTGAACCCTTTGGCTTTGCTGCATTTGGAGCTTAGGTGCTCACTTCTCTAATGGATTTTGAAACAGAGCTTGGCCTTTATATGGTGTCATTCATCCTCATACATTTTTGCCTGCCGTGTCTCACAATCAGTGCTTTTTTATGGCAAACTAATGCACTTGGTGCTAAGATCAGCAGGTTGGATTTGGCCATCACTCACCTGGTACCAGCAAGATATTAGGACTTTTCAAAGCTTATATCAGAGGAGGCAGAGCAGAAGCTGAGAGGTACTGACTCTGCCTCCCACACTGTCATAGATCAACCTTCCACATCCTGCCATCAACACACACACACACACACACACACACACACACACACACACACACACACACACACACACACACACACACACACACACACACACACACACACACACACACACACACACACACACACACACACACACACACACACAGAGCACATACTGCTGCTTCGACAGTGAAGAAAAGAAAGGGGACTGAGGGCTCACTTGTTGATACATTGAGTGTTTTGCAACCATTGTATCCAAAGGTCTGGCACGCTGTAGCCTATGAAGCATCATTGCTACAGAATGTCTGCACAGGGAAAAGTTTTTTTTGAGGCATGGTAAGAGACAAATTGGGCAATGGCTCATGCCCTGCAAGCCCTCCAGGCTGAGTGACGCTATGATGGAGAGAAGGCAGATAATGCTGACAGGGCAGAAGAACGGCCAAGCATGGAAATCACATCAGATCAATGATGAAAAATTCAGTGGCAGCAAGGCTCGCTCTTGGGGATGATGTCGCACGGTGTATGTAAATGTGTGCGGCGACAGCATGTACATATGGAGAGAAATGTGTTAAGCAGGAACTATAAATTCTCCCTTTTTGTCATCCAGGACTGAATGGTTACTTTGAAATAAGCTTAAGAACAAGACAGAGCAAAAGAGAAGTGTGTCGAGGTAGAACTGTTTCACAAACCAGGATGAGAGCAGCATGACAATACCAAAGGCAATAGACAGATAACAGTCCTGGTCAGCATTAGTGACACCATACATTTTACAGTTATTATTATTATAAGGGCAAAAATAAATCAATAAAAACCACAGTGATTCTTCAACTTGTGTTTGATGGCACAGTATGAACCCAAGATATTTCATGTTTTATGTGGTCAACTTCATTTGTCAATATACATCCATTCCTGCATTTCAGGCCTGCAACACATTCCAAAAACATTTGGGAAAGTGGCAATTTAAAGCTAGTAGGCTACAATAACAATAATAATAATAATAATAACAACAATAAAAATAACAATACTAATACTACTACTACTACTACTAATAATAATAATAATAACGCTTTTAGCTTGGGACTCCGACGAGGGCGGTTGCATCTCCTCCACTCTCCCTTATCGCTTTTCTCTGCTTTGACCTTCAAGTCCCTACTTCACCAGACTGTGAATTCCTCAAATTATATTGGATACTGGATCTATTGGACTACTATTGGATTAACCATGGAATTGCTCAGCTGTTCTCTGAATGCTATTGACACCATTTTTTCTACAAGAAGGTCAGGACCGGGGAATCCTACCTGCCCAGATGGAACGTATCCTGCGGGCTGTGTTCTCGACTCCTGGAGTTCCTGGCGTATTGCATGCTTGGCGCCTTTCTCCGTTGAGGACGTCGAGGATTTATTCATTTTTGGTCTTATGGTAGCAGGGCTGGTATTTTTTGGCTTATGTGCTGCCCTGATCTACCGAAAAATTGGCAAGACGGTGACATCAAGAACCACGGCCCCTCGCTTGTCCGTCATGATTAATGAGATTGGCAAGACAGTGCATTCTCAGACTGCGATGACTCTTGAACTCAGACGCAAACTGGATGACATCTTGGAGCAGATGCGTGCCTTGCAGTGAAGTTGAAGATTTCAGAGGCCGGTGAATATTCTTAATTCATAATTGGGAATATTTTTAATTCATAATTGGGATTTGGTTGTTCAAGTGGAACTGTTAAAAAGTGGTTTTCACTGCTCAAACCACAACACTACAGGCTTATGAAGCCTGAAGGTCTAATTGCCCGATTGTTTTCCCTCCAGAGGAATTTCTGCGGTCTGGGGATCATTTGGCTGTTTCTTATCTCAGCTCACAAAGAAAATAAACTGCTTTTCACAGGACTGAAGCATGCTCCATTCCCCACCAACCCCCTCCTATCCCCCATCAACACTCCCCACTCCGGCATCTGCACACGTCACTCCTTTCCCCTTCTGCAGGGGCGGTGCAGTTTTAGCTGCAGCCCCCGTTCTTCCCCCCAAGCTGACGGCGGCGCATCTCAGGGTTGCTGTGTGGCCTTCACCCACTTGCCTCAATTTGGATAATGGACTTCTTCAAACTTAGTGCACATAAACAATGTCAAATGTGTATGTGCTGTCTTTAATTCTGATGTGTGCCATTATTACGGTAAACAAGTAATAATTGTGGACTAATTGCTGTCTGAGGTAACTGGAGTGTAAACATAATTTCTCCACTGTGAGATCAATAAAGTATCTCTCATCTCTCATAATAATAATAATAATAATAATAATAATAATAATGTGAATTAAAACAGGTGAATATGATCACAATTTGATTTAAAAGCAGTATCGATGAAAGACTGAGTCTTTGAGGAGCAAAGATGGGCAGAGGATCTTTATTTTGTAAACATATGTGTGAGAAAACTGGAAATGCTTAAAAATAATCATCTTTCCAAAAATATTGGAAGGGATTTGCATATTTCTTCCTCTACAGTGCATAATATGATCAAATGATTCAAGGAATCAGTAGGAATTTCAGAACATAATGTGCAAGGGCACAAGCCTAAGCCAAAAACATGTGATCACAGGTTTCTCAGATGAGACTGCATCAAGTATCGTCATTCATCAATAGTTGATATAACCACATGGCCTAGTGATTACTTTGAGCAACCTTAATCAAGTGCTCCAATACAGTGTTACATTCACAAATGTAGTGGTGGGCACACTAACCAAAAAGTTAGCTTCAATAACAGCTAATCAGCTAACTGAAAAGTTATCTTTTATAAAGCTAAACCAATAAACCACCCAAAAATTTATCTGAAGCTACGGCTGTTAACTAATAACTTTCAGTATCGTCTGTGGTACACTCTCAGCTACTAACAAGCCTGAGTTTTAACACCACAATCACAAACCCATACAATGAGTCATCACTTCTGTCTTTGTGCACCCTGCCCACTGCTGGAAGCTCCTGTTTGTTACTACAGTGAAGCAGTTGAGAGGAGCCTGATAATCAGCTTGCCACAAAAAAAGAAAAGTCATTATTCCTTAACAGCATGTAGCAGTCTCCCCATGATGCAGAAGTCTTGGAAAATAAAGGGGTTTTGACTTATGGTGTTGATTTATAAATCAAATTAATCCAGGTAGAATAACTCCATTAATGACAATTCTGTCATTTGTATAAAGTTAAAATATAACACATATATTTTAATTTTACAGAATGCACTAATTCTGAAGTTTTGTAACAAACACACACAGATGCCAAAGGGATTATGGGTAAAATGAGCCTCCACTAACACTGATTGGTTGACTCATTCATTCTGTCTAAAAACCAACACGTTAATGTGATGTGTGTGTTGGTGTTTACATATAAATGTGCTTTTGTAAAAATATGCCATTTTTTTCATATGTAAAAAAAGGCACTTGCAAAAGCCAAAAGTCAAGTTGTGATTAGACAACCGTCTGATATAACCGGGGTCAAAATGCATAGAACACTGCCATCTACTGGCGCCCAGATGCTCAGACCCTAACCCATAATCCTTTTGCTGGCTTCTGTTTGTTCTTCTCTATGAGAGCCAAGGCAGAAGTCAGACTACCAGAACAAGAAATTTAGCTGAGGAAGCTTCTGTGATTAGAAGCAAAACGTCCTCGTGTCAAGCAACCCAGTCCAGTCGAAGATTCAAACATCTCTACTATGGAAACCACCTGGACAACTGAGAGCCTTCACAGAAATATTTTAAAAGTAGTTATAACTACTTACAGGGCAGGGATGGTGGCCACGTGGTTAGTGCACTAGGTTTTAGTTCCCAAAGGTTCCCGGTTCAAACCCCAGCCCTGACACATTTTTGCCATGTAATGTGGAGCTGTGTTCTGGAAGGGCATCTGGTGTAAAACCTATGCCAATTCAACATGCAGATTTGCTGTGGTAACCCCAAGCGCAAACAAAGGAGAAGCTGAAAGGACTTACATTTTATTTCTGTTACATTTACCCTTACAAATCTAGTTGGCCTAAACCATGGTACATGAGTAACAGTAATGCAAATTCATCATGGTGACCCAACACATTTACCTTTAGCTATATATTTACCTTTTCAAATCTAGTTGGCCTGAACCATGGCAATTAGGTAACACTAACACAAATTCATCATGTTGACCCAACAAATTTACACTTAGGTCACTCAACAAAATTGTTTCTGGCTATGTTAATGCATTTTACTTGGGCGGAAATAATTTACATATGTTTTATGTTCACTCAGCATATTATTTTTTGAGTGTGTTTATGAAGAAATGGACACTGTGTGCTCCAGACCAGAGACAAAAAGGACCATCATTTGGTTTTGTTGCTGCAATCAGCAACAAGACCAAAAGCCAGGGTCCCTCGTGGTCTGTGCTTGTGTCAGTGTCCTTGGTAAAGGTCATTTACACTCTGTGATGGCAGCATTAAGGCTTTTAGAGCTACATATGCTTTCTTCCAGATGACCCTGCATTCTTCCAGATGACCCTGCAAGACAATACAAAACCACATTCTGCACATATTACAAAGACATGGCTGCAGAATAAGATTTCCTGATTTGCCTTCCACACTGTAACATCCTGCCATCTACACACACACACACACACACACACACACACACACACACACACACACACACACACACACACACACACACACACACACACACACACACACACACACACACACACACACACACACACACACACACACACACACACACACAGCTCGTACTGCTGATTTGACAGTGAAGGAAAGAAAGGGGGCTGATTCAAAATAAAGAATGCAGTTTAGAGTAAATATTACTTTCATGGCAAGTTTTCAAATGTACACATTACACAATTTAAATCCAGTGCAATCACTCTCAGCATGTGTGTGCATTTCAGATTTCACTGAGTCTCTGGAAAAAAGCGTCCTAATCATGATGACTGCAGACCAAAGCCAAGCCAATCACATAGACTGGTGTGGTGAAATGAAGAGCATTCCATTTGGGAGCAGACTGGTCATAGCCAGTAATGTTCGCTTCCAGGAGGCATGTCTTTGACCATTACTCTAAACAGGCAGTCGGGGATCCAGAGACCCATTCCCACAACCGAGAATGCTCCTGTGTTTCCCAGAGGGGTCAGGGGTTCACACTGCTCCCATATTCTGATATTCAGCAGCAGCAGGTGAGGAATGGTCCATCACCACAGTACCCTCCATCAAAAAGATGTTATTTTAGAAATGACCCCAAGAAGCCACAGCCATGCTCAGAACTACAGGTGTGCTCAGAAACTCCTGAGTATACATGAGTGGTGAGGCATATGTGGTGGGAGACAGCTTAGAACATGTAATTACATACCAACAAACACATGGTTATAAATGCTATTTTCCATTTCTGCTAATGCCACTAAGTCCTCCACATTGTAGCTTTCTGCATGTGAGAGATGACCTATGTCTTTGCTTGGAAACCTCAGATATCCCAGGAATGTGTTTTACTGTTTATCAAATTAAATGACAAATAAAATATCAAACTTGTGAGTATTAAAAATTATGAACCTTGCGCTCATCTCAGTATGAAAACAAGCTCTACAAGGGCCCCTTCACACATAACACTATTGAAGCCGACTAGCACACGAAGGAGGAAGTGCATGCCATTCATAAAAAATCAGAGCTGCCTCCAACGCCTCGTACACATGTCGCTACAACCATTCACACACACAAGTGGCAGAAAGACAGTGCCCTGTGAGAGCACATTCAATCCCTCTTGCAGCAGGTGACACATGAACATCTACAACCCCAAATCCAAAACAGAACATAATGATTTGCAAATCCTCTTCAACCTATATTCAATTGAATACACCACAAAGACAAGATATTTAATGTTCAAACTGATAAACTTCATTGTTTTTGTGCAAATATATCCTCATTTTGAAATGGATGCCTGCAACATGTTTCAAAAGAGCTGGGACAGTGGTATGTTTACCACTGTGTTACATCACCTTTCCTTCTAACAACACTCAATAAGCGTTTGGGAACTGAGGACACTAATTGTTGAAGCTTTGCAGGTGGAATTCTTTCCCATTCTTGCTTGATGTACGACTTCAGTTGTTCAACAGTCCGTGGTCTCTGTTGTCCTTTTTGTGCTTCATAATGAACCACACATTTTCAATAGGTGACAGGTCTGAACTGCAGGCAGGCCAGTCTAGTACCCGCACTCTTTTACTATGAAGCCACGCTGTTGTAACACATGCCGAATGTGGCTTGGCATTGTCTTGCTGAAATAAGCAGGGACATCCCTGAAAAAGACGTTGCTTGGATGGCAGCATGTGTTGCTCCAAAACCTGGATGTACCTTTCAGCATTGATGGTGCCATCACAGATGTGTAAGTTGCCCATGCCATGGGCGCTAACACACCCCCATACCATCACAGATGCTGGCTTTTGAACTTTGCGCTGGTAACAATCTGGATAGTATTTTTCCTATTTTGTGCCGAGGACACATTGTCCATGATTTCCAAAAACAATTTGAAACGTGGACTCATCAGACCACAGCACATTTTTCCAATTTGCATCTGCCCATTTCAAATGAGTTCAGGCCCAGAGAAGGCGGCGGCGTTTCTGGATGTTGTTGATGTATGGCTTTCACTTTGCATGGTAGAGTTTTGGTTTGGATTTGGTTTTGGTTTGGTTCAATGTTGGTTTTCGGCCTTGCCACTTTACGTGTAGAAAGCTCTCCAGATTCTCTGAATCTACTGATTATATTATGGACTGTAGATGATGGAATCCCTAAATTCCTTGCAATTGAACGTTGAGAAACATTGTTCTTAAACTTCTGGACTATTTTTTAACTCAGTTGTTCACAAAGTGGTGATCCTCATCTTTGCTTGTGAACGGCTGAGCCTTTTTGGGATGCTCCTTTTATACCGAATCATGACACTCACCTGTTTGCAAACAGGTGTTCTTTGAGCATTCATCAACTTTCCCAGTCTTTTGTTGCCCCGTTCCAACTTTTTTGAAACGTGTTGCATGCATCCATTTCAAAATGAGCAAATATTTGCATAGAAACAATAAAGTTTGAACATTAAATATCTTGTCTTTGTTGTGTATTCAATTGAATATAGGTTTAAAAGGATTTGCAAATCATTCTATTCTGTTTTTATTTACATTTTACACAATGTACCAACTTCATAGGAATTGGGGTTGTAATACTGCTCGTGTGAAGTGGTGGATACAAAAAGGGGTTTTGTAGCGTGAGGGGAGGACTTCACTTCATTCTACTTCACTTCATTCCACTTCACTTCATTCCACTTCACTTCACGGAGAGGAAAGGATTCGGTGGCGGAAGGCATGAAGAGCAGCTGGTGAGGAGAGCGACTGGATAACGGGAGTTGTGTTGACGTTGATGTTACTGGTTCCAGCTGAATGCTCGCGCCGGAGAAACGCCATACACGTGGATTATCCGCAGCGGCAGGGGAGAACCCTGCCGTGTCTGTGAGTACGCCCTCATGTGTTTGTGAGGTGGTGCTTTTAAGCAGAAAGTTGGAGTTTCCCGCGGGGACGGAGTTGTGTGCTCGCTGGCCTGGGTGTGTGTGTGTGTAGGTGCACGGAAGGCGAGGTGACGGAGAGAGACGCCAGGAAGGAGAGACGAGCGACGAGGGGCGTTACGTGCCACAGCCGGGGAGGAGCCTTCCCTCGGCTGAGAGAGTGCGTCGTGCCACATCGGAGGAGAGGAGGACACGCCCCTAAGCTGACAGTGGGAAAACGTCCGCGGATTGGTGAATGTTTGGTCAGGTCCGGATTGGTTGTCTCTGCTCGTTGACTGTTCGGCTCTGCTGGAAGTTGTTTTTTAATGTTTTTTTCTTTTAATAATTGTATTTTAAGATTTCTCTTTTTTACTTTGTAAAATTGGTAATAAATTATTAATATAAGCTTTGCCTTGTTTGGTCACTCCAGCTCTATTTGACAATAACTAGTAAATTGGACATTTTGTGCTTTAACTCATTATTCAAAACTTACAATAATACATAAACCTTGCTTACATATTTTGGCGTCACGAACAGGATTCAATTTTGGGAGCTGGTGTTTCTAAACAAGAGCAAATATGATGATGCCAGTGTATCCAGGTGCACCTTGGCTCCCTAAATTTAGGGGACCAGGTGATGAATTAAGGTATTGTGATTGGAAGGAACAGATTAAGGGGTTTTTGGGGTTTCAGGATTTGACAGAGGCAAGGAAAGTAAGTATTGTCTTAGGAGCACTGACTGGGGAGGCTAAACGTCAAATTGTAGTTTTAGATGAGGATGAAAAAGGTAAACTTACAAAAATTTTTGCTCATTTAGATTCATTGTATGATGAACGGGTTCCCGCCCCTATTTTGAGGTCTAGTTTTTTCAGTTGTACACAGAGACTGGATGAGCCTATACAATCATTTATGTTGACGTTGTGTGAAGTGTACCGTAAGTTGCAACATCTAGATTTTGATAACGCCCCCTCTGAAAGCATTTTGCGAGATCAGTTGTTGTTGGGACTCCGTGAAGGGCCTTTTGCTCGGGCCTTGAAGGTCTATGCTCGTCGGAACCCCGAGTTGGGTTTTGCTGAGTTGCAGCAGGAGGCCCTCCAGCTTGATTTAGAATATGGGGGTGTCCAGTCGGATGTAACCTGTGCTTTGGTAGGTAAATTGCATGGTTCAGGTGGACCCCATCAGGGTTCTGATTGGAGGGAGAAGTTAAAGGGTGAAATTTTGGCAGAGGTTAAGGAACAGGTCAGGGGTTGGCGCAGGATGTTGTGGCGGAACTTAAACCACGAAGACAGTCAGTTTCACCTCAACCTAGGGTTGCTAACTCAATGCGGAATCAGCGGTATTCATCTAGGCAATTCCACAATCGGGATAAGTGGGGGAGGCCCATTTGCTATTGTTGTGGGAAGGTGGGACATATTGCGCGGTATTGTGTAGTTACAGCTGAACCGGCTTTAAACTGGTAGACCCGGCTGCTGAGGTCTGAGCTGCTGGGTTTGCTGCCACACCACCATTGACCAGGACCTCTGATGCTTTTGTTGGCCAATGTCCTACTATAGAATTGACTATTGAGGGAATTCGGTTGGGTGGTCTTTTGGACACAGGGTCACAAGTTACATTAATGGCAAAGAGACTGTTTAATAAGCATTTTGGACAAATTAAGCTTGGGCAGGCTCCTACGTGGTTTCGATTGAGCGCTGTTAATGGGTTAGAGATACCTTATGTTGGTTATGCTGTACTAGACTTAGAGGTTGAGGGCATCATGGTCCAGAGTCGGGGAGTGGTGGTTGTTAAAGATGAGAAGTGTACGAACCCCTTAGTTGTTGGAATGAATGTCATTGGAGCCTGTTGGGATGCCTTGTTTAAATGTCCCGGGGAATCTGCCTGCCCACCGGCCTTTAAGAGACAGAAGGTCTGGAGGGATGCGTTTGCTGTGTGCCGGGGTGTTAGGGTTTCCTCAGCGGAGGATGGCTTGGTGGGGTACGTGAGGTTGGCCTCTAGATATGGCATTTCTGTTCCACCAAAGAGTGAGTTGATGGTGTGGGGTCGTACTAAGATGGGACCAAGGGGGGTGGATTATGGTGCCTTGATGGAGGCTATGCCTGGCTCTGGGGTTGTGGGTGTGGCAAGGGCCCTGGTGGAAGTTAAGAAGGGGAGGGTCCCAGTTCGTGTGTGTAACCCACATCCGTATAGCGTTTCGATCGGCCGTTTCCACAAACTAGGTCGGCTTTATTATATTGAGGATTCTGATGTGTGTGGTCCTAATGATGTGGCCCTGTCGATTGTGGAGGATGGTGTTGTCCAGGTCTCGTTGGTGAGTGCTGCGGTCGCTGAGGCTGGTCCGGAATTACCTGTGGCAGTTGGTGTGGGTGAGAGTTGCCTGGATTTGTCTGAACAACAGCAAGGAGAATTGCAGGCTTTGCTGTGGAAATGGGGGAAGGTGTTTGTCCGTCACGAGGAAGATTTTGGGCGGACAAATTTGGTGCAGCATAGGATCCCTACGGGAGATGCTGCCCCTATTCGAGAGAGATACCTTCCGATCCCACCTATGTTTTATAAAGAAGTGAAGACTCTTCTTTCAGGTATGCTTGAGAGGTGAGTGATAAGGCAGAGTAGCAGTCCTTGGGCGGCTCCTATAGTTCTTGTGCGGAAAAAGGATGGTAGTTGGCGTTTCTGCGTAGATTATAGGAAGTTGAATGCAGTTACGCACAAGGATGCATTTCCCTTGCCTCGTATTGAAGAAACACTGACTGGCCTTAGCCAGTCAGAATGGTTCTCGACTTTGGACCTTGCCAGTGGTTACTGGCAGGTTGAAATGCATCCTGATGACCGGGAAAAGACGGCTTTTGCTACCCCGCTGGGCTTGTATGAGTTTGAGCGAATGCCTTTTGGACTTTGTAATGCGCCTGCAACCTTCCAACGGTTGATGCAGCAGTGCCTAAATGGACAGATGGCGGAATCATTACTGGTGTATTTGGATGACATCATTATATATTCCGCTGATTTTTCTTCCCACCTTCAGCATCTTGACCGGGTGTTTGAGCAGTTGTGGCGGCATGGTCTGAAATTGCGTCCAGATAAGTGCAGGTTGTTGCAGCGGGAGGTAGCATTCCTGGGACATGTGGTGGATCGACAGGGTGTGAGACCTGATCCAGAAAAAGTCCGTGCTGTCTTGGATTGGCCTGTCCCGAGTACTATTAAGCAGGTCAAGGCATTTTTGGGGTTAGCTGGGTATTACAGGCGATTTGTTGCGGGATTTGCTAAATTAGCTCGGCCCCTGAATAGGCTTTTGACAGGCGTTTGGGTGGATAAGAAGTCACAGTCCAAGAAGGTGAATTGGACTACGGTGTGTCAAGTCTCGTTTGATGCCCTCAAGAAGGCTTTAACGCAGGCTCCGGTTCTGGCATACACTCATTATGATAAGCCTTTTATTTTGTACATGGACGCTAGTAACCAGGGACTTGGGGCTGTGTTGTCTCAGGTCCAGGATGGTCAGGAACGTGTTGTAGCTTATGCTAGTCGGAGCCTGCATCCAAGTGAACAGAATGATGCGAATTATAGCTCATTCAAACTTGAGTTGTTGGCCTTGAAATGGGCTGTGACGGAAAAGTTTAAAGATTTTTTGACGGGAGCAGAATTTACCGTCTATACAGATAATAACCCCTTGGCTCATTTGCAGACGGCACATCTTGGGGCAGTGGAGCAGCGCTGGGTGGCACAGTTAGCTTCCTTTAATTACACAGTGAGATACCGTTCAGGTAAAACTAACGTCAATGCTGATGTCTTGTCAAGGTTTCCGGTTCCATCAAAGGGGGTTATAGTGTCAGCAAAGGAGCACAACCAGGGGTTAATGGTTAGTGCGGGTGTCGGGGTAATACCTGAGGATGGATGGGCGGAGGCTCAAAGCCTGGATTTGGATATCCAGGCTGTTAAGGGGTATGTTGTTGAGGGGAGCGTTCCAACTCGCTCCCAACGTCTGGTGCTCACGAGCCGAGCCCAAAAATTGCTCCGGCAATGGAGAAAGCTGACAGTGGTAGAGGGTGTGTTATGCCGGACCTTTGTTGATGGACAGAGTCATGAGGAATATCGTCAGATCGTGTGTCCAGGTTGTCGCTGTGAGGAGGTGTGGCAGAAGATTCATGAGGCTGGGGCTCACTTTGGTGTGGATAGGACTCTTGCTCAGCTTCGTCAAAGGTTTTATTGGCCTGATATGGAGAGGGAGGTACGGGCATTTCAGGAGAAGTGTGCTATGTGCAGTCTACAAAGGAGCCGTGTTAAGCCTAGGGCTCCGCTTGGTTCGATTGGTGCTACTTATCAATTGGAGGTTATTGGGTTGGATTTTTTAACCCTTGGCCGACCAATGGATACGTATCAGAACATTTTGGTTGCAACTGATCAGTTCACTCGTTTTGCATGGGCAATTCCCACTTTAGATCAGTCTGCGCAAACGACGGTTAAAATGCTGTGGAAGCATATAATACAGCAGTTTGGGTGCCCCGTACGGTTCCATTCTGATCGTGGCCCGAATTTTGACTCTGCTTTAATGCAGCAACTCTGTGAATTGTATGGGATAGGCAAAAGTAGGACAACGTCGTATCATCCGGCAGGTAATGGTGGTGTGGAGCGTTTTAACCAAACGTTGCTGAATATGCTATTGGGAGAGGAGAGGCAGCGGAGTTGGCCAAACTACATTTCTGAGTTGGTTCATGATTATAACAATACAGTGCATAGTGCGACGGGTTATGCTCCTTCGTTTTTGATGTTCGGTAGGCATTTACGGCTCCCTGTGGATGAGGGTCTTGGGGTGAGTTCTGAGCAATTATCATTTGGGTTGACGGGGTGGGTAAAAGATCATCATTGCAAACTGTTGTCGGCTTATAATATTGCAAGTCAGAGGGCAGCTAGTGAGGCCTCACAGCGTAAATGTCAGTTTGATAAAAGTGCTAAAGCCTTGCCTCTGGTACCTGGGGAACGGGTGTGGATGCAGAATAGACGTCGTGAGGGGAAGGGTAAGTTAAGTACTTGGTGGGACCCTGAACCCTATGTAATCTTGGACTGTGTAGGGAGTACCGGGGTTGTAGATAGGGTGCGTCCAGAGAAAGGGGGGCGTGAGCAGACTGTGCACAGGAACGCTTTAAAGGTGTGCACTGCACCTCAGGCTGAGTCTGGATTATCAACTAAAGGATGGACCCCTCAGGGGATGGGATGTGGAACCCCTGTGTGGTATGGGTTTTACCCAGCTGTGCCTGAGCAGCGATCGTTGGATGCCCCCTAGGACGTGCTTCGCCGCTCTACTCGTGTAAACTTTGGCCGACCACCGGCCCGTTATCCTGATTAGTTTTGTGTGCGTTGCAGGGACTGGCAATGATAGGGTGGGGGGGGGATGTAATCCAGCCTTTGGGGAAGTTTATTTGCTGGTTGGATTTTGGAGTGCCGCTCCTTGATGGTTGCTATGGTAACTATGGGCGCACCTGATTTCTTTTGGATCTTTGCAATCAGCTCACCTGGAGTGTGAAGTGGTGGATACAAAAAGGGGTTTTGTAGCGTGAGGGGAGGACTTCACTTCTTTCTACTTCACTTCATTCCACTTCACTTCACGGAGAGGAAAGGATTCGGTGGCAGAAGGCATGAAGAGCAGCTGGTGAGGAGAGCGACTGGATAACGGGAGTCGTGTTGACGTTGATGTTACTGGTTCCAGCTGAATGCTCGCGCCGGAGAAACGCCATAAATGTGGATTATCCGCAGCGGCAGGGGAGAACCCTGCCGTGTCTGTGAGTACGCCCTCATGTGTTTGTGAGGTGGTGCTTTTAAGCAGAAAGTTGGAGTTTCCCGCGGGGACGGAGTTGTGTGCTCGCTGGCCTGGGTGTGTGTGTGTAGGTGCACGGAAGGCGAGGTGACGGAGAGAGACGCCAGGAGGAGAGACGAGCGACGAGGGGCGTTACGTGCCACAGCCGGGGAGGAGACTTCCCTCGGCTGAGAGAGTGCGTCGTGCCACGTTGGAGGGGAGGAGGACACGCCCCTAAGCTGACAGTGGGAAAACATCCGCGGATTGGTGGATGTTTGGTCGGGTCCGGATTGGTTGTCTCTGCTCGTTGACTATTCGGCTCTGCTGGAAGTTGTTTTTTAATGTTTTTTTCTTTTAATAATTGTATTTTAAGATTTCTCTTTTTTACTTTGTAAAATTGGTAATAAATTATTAATATAAGGTTTGCCTTGTTTGGTCACTCCAGCTCTATTTGACAATAACTAGTAAATTGGACATTTTGTGCTTTAACTCATTATTCAAAACTTACAATAATACATAAACCTTGCTTACACTCGCGGAGTACTTAGAAAATGTTTGGCCATTCACGCTGTCAGCACAAAAACAGTGAGAAGGCGACCACTTTCAAGCTGGATGTGAAATTTGTCTAAGTGCCCCCATATGTGGCGTGCCAGAGTGTCAGCTCCACCCAAACACGTGGCATGCATGTGGTTTGTGCACCCCCCCCCCCGCTTCCACCCGCAGGTGAGGCATTTCTCGTCTGATCACAGAGTGACACCTTGGTCTGTACGCTGAACAGACAGGGGGCATGGCTGGTTGCCAACAGCAACAGCTGTTGAGATCTCTGGTCCTGGACATCACAGCTGCAGAACATGTACCATGTTTTGACAGACAGGACCTTACAACTGTCCACCGTGATGCGTGTGTGTACTTGTTGTCCTCACGTGGAAATACAAAAAACATATATCGCTTTGGCGATGGGCTTGACAGCGCGCACAGCATGCACACTGACAGGCTGTCCCAGCTGAAACGGACGCAGTAGGCGATCTGAATGTCATATCCATCTGACAGAATCTGACAGAACATGCATGTTGGACCAGACACGTGTGGGGGCTCAGCCCAACATGCGTGTCCTGTGAGCGGCATGCCACAGGACTATATGACAAGCCAGCAGTGCAACAAATACACCACTTTCAGTCATGTATCAGCAGAAATACGCCATAATAAATGCCGTTTGGTCAGTTATAATGGCACTTTTTTCCCCTCATTTGTTAAAAAAATGCTTTTATCTGCTTGTTGATTTAAGACAGTGATTATACTGCAGTGGCAAAGTTTCCATCTGGTAATCACAGCTTTTGTAAATTACAGGTTCGAATCCCGCGAGTGGCATTTATTTTTTATTTAGCCAGGGTTATTCCACCACAGGGTTCTGTATTGCATCCCCTTTTATTCATTATTCATATCAACCCAGTGATATTCACTAATTTACAGCTGGTTTTATTTTATTTTTCTCCACATCAGCGGCGCAATTTGGTGCAACATCTACCAGCTGCTCGCAATGTGTTCATGCACATGCACAATGGTTCGTGGTTCCCCATTTCATGTTTGGTTCGCAGATTTTCTTCTGGTTTCTGCATCTTTCGTGTTATGTGTGAAGAGGCCCTTAAGAATTAAACCTTGGTAACATAAGTCTCAGTCTGTAACACAACCAACATGAAACATGCTGAATAAAATGTCAATCTTTCAAATAATATACAAATAAAGGAAAACATATGAGAATTTGATGGAGCTTATTGCACTAATCCTTCTATAAACATTGAGACCCTCCAGACAAACCAGACACAACTTCATCAACAAATCTTTAATGTGACTAATTAACAGAATATTTTGATATTATCAACTGTAATCATGACAGAAACAAAGAAAATACACATTCACAAATTACATTTTATAACCCTTTCTGAAGACAGTATTTATACACACACACACACACACACACACACACACACACACACACACACACACACACACACACACACACACACACACACACACACACACACACATATATATATATAGCTCTCGAACAACAAACATATGTTTTCAAGGTGCTTCATGTTTTTTTTTTTTTTTTGGTGATGTGCGAGTGACATTTTGAGTTATTGACTGGATACTTGACTTCATTTGTGGCCGATTTTATTCCATCTGCCTCATCTGCCTCAGGTTGCATTTTTGAGGCACTCAAGGTCAACATGGACTTCCTCATCAAGGACCCTCAGAGTGGGAGGATGACCCATCATTCCAGTCGTCACAGTAGGTCCTGGATAACATTATTATTTTTTTCTATTTAACCTTTATTTAACCAGGTTAGTCCCATTGAGATCAAGACCTCTTTTGCAAGGGAGACCTGAACAATTATAAAGCTTCCAGTGCACCTAACCTGCATGTCTTTAAATGTGGGAGGAAATTGGAGCACCCGGAAGAAACCCACACAAACAGGGAGAGGACCTGAAAACTCCACATAGAAAGGTCACAAGTGGGAATTGAACCCATGACCTTCTTGCTGTGAGGCAACAGTGCTAACCACTAAGTCACCGTGCCACCCAAACATTGCTGCAGTCAATGAGTTTGCTGAGTGAAGAGTTGCACTTATCCAGGATTATGGGCCTTTCGCACTGAACACTTCAGCGCAATGCGTCAAAGCTTCCCAACGCGTCATGATGTCAGACGCTTCGCTTCGGAAGTGGCAAGGGGGCGGAGATTGCTACGTCACACTCTGGCTGTTTCCACAACCTGAAAAAAGTTCAGCGATTGCCATCTTGAATTTACGTCGCCTGAACCACAAAAAAGCTTTAAAAAACAGCAGTAGAACGATTCTCCCATCACCCTGCTGGGAGAAGCTTTTTTTCAGCTACTTTTTGGAGTGACGCCAACCGAGGGAGGACTGACAACTTGGTGGGATATCGATCGAACCGCAACAGCGGGCCGACCCGGATGGAGAAGCTGGTCTTCAGGCATCATCCCTGGGCAGACCGAGGCAGGCAGCCGGGGTGATGGAGCAGACCCACTCAGTCCGAAATCTCCCACTTTTTGGATATATGCGAAGTCCCAGTTTGACCAACGGAGTTTAATTCTGCAGCTTTATCGAGGTGAGAATAATATAATTGTAAAATGTGATGTTTACTGCACTGCTGTGAAGGCTTAATGATCGCTAACGTTAGCTTAGCCTTTTAGCACAGTTGATCTGAGTGAACACTTTCATTTGTAAATGGTTCAGTCTTTTATTTTTACCAAATAAAGCTACAGCTTTTTTTCGGAGACCACAAAAGCTCAACTTTAAATAACTTTTTTTTTCTGGCGTTTTTTCTTTTATATATATATATATATATATATATATATATATAAACTGTTTAGTGTTTCTTTCTATTTTAAGAAATATTTTTATGTGTCCCAAGCAGGAACATTTGCTGTGCAGACAACCAAACTTCCATTGATGAGCTGAACACCACGAAGTCCAGTCCAAAGAAAACATCTCTGCTCTTCAAAATAGGACAAAAGTGTCTTCAGCAACACCACCAGAGTTCAAAGCTGCAGAAGAGACCTTCATCTGGTCCTGAGAATCCAGCATAACATTACCTGCTTCTAAATAAAAGGCCCTTTCAACAGCAACTATTTTATTATATTTTTAAAAAGCTGTTTCATTTTATATTTTAACAACAAATGAAAGGATCATTAAAATGTCCACAAATTAAAGTCAAAAGACATTTGTACAGGTAGAAGCTCTCCACTTATTGTGCTCAGTCATATTTTAGAAATGACTCTGTCCTGATAACAACATTAAAGGCAATTACATATTTTTACGTAATTACAAGTCGAAATGACTATAAAAAAATTCATCATGAGGTTTATGTCACAGAAATCCTACTTTACAATTACACTGCAGTCATTGTTAAATTATTTCCTGTTGCATTTATAATAAACATTTGTATTTATTTACAGTGTCTATTTTTCTGGTTGAAATGAATCTACCAGACTCAAAAAATGTACAAATTTTTATGTTATTTTATTTGTATAAAAATAAATGTCCGAGGTTCCTTACGTTAAACTAGAAATTATCTAATCTGAAATAACAGGTGGTTGTAATTTACAAATGAAAGGTTTCTAAAGAACCATTTATTGATTTATTTAGCTATTTTAATTACAAGTGTTCTAAACTTTTTTTTTAACAGTAATTAGAAATTTTGAGGTAACAAACAACAAAACAAAAAAACATTTTCTTCAGAAAACTGCTCTATAAATGAGCAGTCCTGTGACACGTTTCTGTTTTGTACAGATCAGTGGTTTCTGCAATGATCCATTTTGTAGAGATCAGTGGTTTTTGTACCGATCCATTTTGTACAGATCAGTGGTTTCTGCACTGATCCGTTTTGTAGAGATCAGTGGTTTCAGCAATGATCCATTTTGTAGAGATCAGTGGTTTCAGCGCTGATCCATTTTGTACAGATCAGTGGTTTCTGCACCGATCCGTTTTGTAGAGATCTGGGGTTTCTGCATCGATCCGTTTTGTAGAGATCAGTGGTTTCTGTACCGATCCATTTTGCAGAGATCAGTGGTTTCTGCACCGATCCGTTTTAGGCGAAGAAATGGGAACCAAACACCACTCCCCATGACTGTTTGTCTTAACCAAATAGGTGGACAGTGACATGTAATACTTTTTTGTCTCTCCTGTGTGGTCAGTTAAAGGAGAAAGGGCTGTTGTTTCAATTTGTCATTTGTCAACAGGAACATTTCTATTGCTGATTTGCACTAATATGCTGACCCACTGTAATTTCCACCCCACGTGCGGCAGTACATGCACATGATTCCAGGCATGGTTAAAGTTTTTTATTTTTTTTTTTATTTGCTACGCTACAACATGTGGTATTAATGTCCGTGATGACAATAAATGCTGTATAGGTGCTCACCATCAAATGTCTTTTAATGTAAAGAGGAAATAATTGAGATTGATAGTGTTTCATGTCACAGTGCACAATCTGCATTTCAGCTGACACCTTTTGCTCAAAATCAGTTTAATCAGAGGACGTATTGTTTGTTCAGAGGAAACATCAGGTTTTACATTCATGCAGAACTGTGCAACCGTGTGCTTTCAGTGAGGCTACAACACGTGGGAACCAACCGTGGTCATTCTTACTTCAATGTGCAGCTCCCAGCAGCCTATTAAAAAAATCTAGCCCGCAGCATCTCTTGTTGTTACCTACAGATCCATCCGTGCCCTGTGACCACATCAGCGACCCCGTCGCCTTCTGCCTTCCTTCCATTTTGTTGTCATCAAAACATAGCTGAGGGGAATATTGCAGTGAAACAGATCTTCTGCGGACGTCCACCTCGGCACCGTGGCTTGCTGTGAAGACAGGAAGTAAGAAATTCTGCCCAGAGGAGGTGGAAGAAATGTGGGTGTAATATCTGCGAGTGGGAGTGGATCTTGTGAATGTAATATCATCCTCCTTTCCCCCTGAATGCTGCCATCCTTGTTCAATATTTTAAAAGATGGCTGCGTTTAATGCTGCCTGGTGAATGTGTGACATCAGCAGTCCAAGAGGAAAATGTTAAAGTGTCAAACTCTGCGGGGAGAAAGACAATTATGTCCACATATACACACAGAGGTGTCAGCTAGGCAAATGTTTGAGCACGGCGCTGCTGGTGAGAGTGATTGTTTCTGGCGGTCATGCGTGTCTGTTGTGATCGGTCATGCTCATGTTGTTGTATTACTTCCTATCATGTGCATTTGTTCTTTCCTTAATGCTTCTTTTTCTCTGCTCCCTAACTGTGATCTGTTAGTAGGTGTTGCAGGACTGATGTAGGCTCGTCTGTTGCCATTCTCATTACAGCGGGCAGAACAAAGCCCAGCAAGCACGCTAATCTTTCATGGAGACAGAGGGAGGGAGGCATCCACACAGAGCCAAAAGCTCCATCTACTTGACATAACCCTATTACTGCTTCCTTAATTTGTCGCACCATGACAACTTCCAGCCTCAGAAACGGTTAAAAGAGTGAGTGAACACAAGCTGCATTGCATCATGGGGGACCGAGGAAGAAGAGCGGGCAGCTGCGTCAGCCGCACTGGATCATTTCTAAATCCTGAGGCGGGATCAGATACACAACAATTAACCCATTCCTGTTTGTCTTGACTCAAAAAATGCGGAACAAACCAGATCAGTAATTACCAAACTCTTTGCAGCATTGTATATTCCATGAAAACATGAATGCAACTACGGCTGGATGTCTGAGCCAAAATTTATATCATGGCTTAATGTGCAGCATGAACGGCAACAGTATGCAAGTCCTGCATAGATCCTGGGAAGACGGGTGCCAGTGTTTATCTCTGGAGTCCACTGCATGAAGTAAATGGTAGTCTAGGACTCCCCCTGGACGGGACGTCAGTCTGAAGCAGGTTACTTTACCAACCAGAGTCGGGACAAGTTAACAACTATGTAGACTGAAATTATGCAGATCACAGTGTGACCAGGTGAGAGGTGTGATACAACATCATGGTCACACAGCAGTAGAAGCAATCAAATGTTGTACAAATGTTCATAAATCAAAGAAAATGTGTAAGCACCAAATAATGAGAGAGCGCAGAACATTAAAAGAACAATGGATGTACCATATAAATGTAAGACTATGATGTTACTGGTAATGATGTGTAATTGATGCCTGACGACTTGACCGTCTGTGTTGAAAATGGCAAAATAAATGGATTGTGTTTTGTCTGTTAAAATATTTATTCCCCATTATAAAGAGCAGAGAATACAATAATTATCGTCTTCCTCTTCCTTTCTGTTCATGAACCATGACCATGGACGTAAACAAGGAACTGACATGAATGAATCAATGTGCTCATATCATCAATACATCTCTGAAGGACACCACATCATGTGGACTATAACCAAGGTTGGGTAGGATTACTTTGAAAGAATGCATGTGGATTACATGCATGTATGTACATACATTTGGATTATATTTTAACAACCAATGAAAGGATCATTAAAATGTCCACGAATCAAAGTCAAAAGACATTTGTACAGGTAGAAGCTCTCCACTTATTGTGCTCAAACTCATTTTAGAAATGACTCTGTCCTGATAACAACATTAAAGGCAATTACATATTTTGATGTAATTACAAGTCGAAATGACTATAAAAAAATGAATCATGAGGTTTATGTCACAGAAATCCTACTTTACAATTACACTGCAGTCATTGTTAAATTATTTCCTTTTGCATTTATAATAAACATTTGTATTTATTTACAGTGTCTATTTTTCTGGTTGAAATGAGATATAAATAATCTACCAGACTCAAAAAATGTACACATTTTCATGTTATTTTATTTGTATAAAAATAAATGTCCGAGGTTCCTTACGTTAAACTAGAAATGATCTAATCTGAAATAACAGGTGGTTGTAATTTACAAATGAAAGGTTTCTAAAGAACCATTTATTGATTTATTTAGCTATTTTAATTACAAGTGTTCTAAACTTTTTTTTACAGTAATCAGAAATTTTGAGGTAACAAACAACAAAACAAAAAAACATGTTCTTCAGAAAACTGCTCTATAAATGAGCAGTCCTGTTTCTGTTTTGTACAGATCAGTGGTTTCTGCAATGATCCATTTTGTAGAGATCAGTGGTTTCTGTACCGATCCATTTTGTACAGATCAGTGGTTTCTGCACTGATCCGTTTTGTAGAGATCAGTGGTTTCAGCAATGATCCATTTTGTAGAGATCAGTGGTTTCAGCACTGATCCATTTTGTACAGATCAGTGGTTTCTGCACCGATCCGTTTTGTAGAGATCTGGGGTTTCTGCATCGATCCGTTTTGTAGAGATCAGTGGTTTCTGTACCGATCCATTTTGTAGAGATCAGTGTGTTGAAAATGGCAAAATAAATGGATTGTGTTTTGTCTGTTAAAATATTTAGTCCCCATTATAAAGAGCAGAGAATACAATAATTATCGTCTTCCTCTTCCTTTCTGTTCATGAACCATGACCATGGATGTAAACAAGGAACTGACATGAATGAATCAATGTGCTCATATCATCAATACATCTGCTGGTTTCTTGCATCCAGCTGTCCACTGTGCGCCGCTCTGAAGGACACCACATCATGTGGACTATAACCAAGGTTGGGTAGGATTACTTTGAAAGAATACATTTGGATTACTTGTAATCTGATTACTTTTGGATTACATTTCAAAGTAATCCTACCTAACATTGACTATAACTCACATGGTAGATGTGACATTTGGATCACCAGATGGCCGTTCACGTGATCAGATGGATATTTTGTGCCATGTGTTTTTATTTTTACTATGTCATGAGAGCCTGCAGACACATGTGCATCATGGTGGCATGTTGAGAGGTGATGTTCTTCATAGCGCGATATGTGTTCTCTAGCTGTGAGTGGCGATGACACAGCGGTCAGGTGCACCAGCTCACCAGCATGATGCCAACCTCTCCGGGGAAGCAAAGCGCTCACATGAAAGGGCTCACGGCTCCAGGATGTGGGGCAAAAGAGCTGCCGACACTGGTCTGTCAATCAGGCTGTCACACGATGAACGAACCTTGTGGACGTTGCAATCACGTGACACGTGCCTGTCCAGTCAGATAGCATGCTGGCACTGTGACATGCAGCTGGGTTTTTATGTTTTATCTCTGTTGCAGTGGCGTGGGCATGCTGTTGGCTGGTGATTACACCCCCAGCGGGACATGCTCAATATGCCATGATGGGTGTTCCACAGCTGTCAGCTGTTCCATCATGGACATCACAGCCGTTCAGATGTGTGCACTGTGCTTGACAACGATTGCACTGCACTGCAGCCACCGTCTGAGCCTTCACCACCTCAGCAGCACCTCCACAATATTGGATTGTGGTGTGTGTGGGGAGGGACACTCACACGCCATTTGTGTTGCTCGGGGGGGGGAATGGCACACGTGCGCCTTTTCTGTAGCACGGGGGGCTGCACACTCGCACGCCATTGGTGTTGCTCAGGGGGGGACAGCACACTCGCATTTTTGGGTTTTTTTCTTCATCGGGGGGGAATGGCACACTCGTACACCTTTTGTGTTGCTCAGGGGGGAATGGCACAATTGCACACCATTCATGTTGCTCGGGGGGGGCAGCACACTCGCATGCCTTTTGTGTTGCTCAGGGGGAAAGGTGAACGACACATTCACATGCCAATTGTGTTGCTCGGGGGAGGACACAACACATTAACCGCCCTTTGAGCTTTTGAACACCTAGACTGCAGCTCGAAAGTGGTCACCTGCTCTCCACTTTTATGTTGGCTGCATGAATGGCCCCACATTTTATAAGTTCCCCACGTGCGGTGTTGGATGTTCATGGGTGGCATCCAGACTCCAGCTGAGAGTGGGTCGAATGGGTAATTGCCTGCCATTTGCCATTGTTCGGCCACTGCTGTGAAGGCTGCCTTGATTGTTCCAGTCGGCCAAGGTTCCATATGGCTGATGATTTTGTGCAGCCTCTTGGCCATGGCACAATTTGTCCAACTTACCTTCGACATGCTGCGCGAATGTTGCGCACATGATTAGATGACATTGTGACATCATCTTGCCTGCTGTTCAAATGAGTTTCCAGCGCAAGGGTCACACAAATGTGTAAGGAAGGCCAGTTTATTTGCAAAGTATAATATTGATAAAAATACAGCATAATAAATGAAACATACAGAACTGAACTATTAACACCATTAACCATTAATTGAGGCATTATGTTAGGCCTGAGCAATTTGGCCTAAAAATAAAATCTCTAATTTTTTTCAGAAAAAAATTGACTTTCGATTTCCCCCCCTATTTAGGTACAAATGACAGAGATAACTCAAAACAAGTTTTGCTTTTATTTTATCAAAAACTTATCAAAGGTAACCCCTACTTACCCCCTGGAACTGAAGCTCCAACTGTTCTTTTGATTTAAAAATGCACTTGGGTAAATGATTCCACCAGAGTTAAGAGGCTTTTTAGCGCGAGTTTGCACTGTTGTTCCCCTCATAAAGTATTTCTCCCATGCAGCTGGATGCCTCTGTTTTAGATGCTGGAATAAGTTTCTTCTGTGGCTGCGTTTTGTTGCAGTGGGCTTTAGACAAACTTTGTGTTGTGGGCTGGGGTGTTTGGCTGGCTTGGTTTTTGTTTTCTGTTTCTCCCACCAGGTGGTATGCATTCAGGACTGAGTGGCTGAGCATCAGGACCTCACCCTGAACACCTGAGGCTTGTTTTCACATGCAGGTCATCAGGACTCACAGCTGTGGTGTATTTTGTCATAATCAGAGATTGCTGCATTTAAACCTTGAATGCACAGTGTGTGATTGCCAGAGACTCGACCTTGTGAGCAGACGTGTGAGATCGACGTCAGGAGAACAATCTCACCATCACGGACGCAGAGACCGCTCCAGGTTTGACGCCACAGTCTGTGAAGGAGGATTGGGTGAGGTCTCACGCTCTTCAGCACACTTCCTGAGGTAATTTGGTTTTGGTGACTTTTATGAAGTAATGACAGTGGATTTGGTGTCCCTCACACCTTGTGTTAGTGAGCTGTCACGTTATGCTAATTGTCTAATCAGCTTCTGCTGCAGTGGAGATTTGAACTGAGTTGTTCCGTGCCTGCAGGGTAAGAAGCTGATGTATAGTTTTAAGCCAGGAAGTGTTTGCTGATTGCGTGCACCTTTGAGTTGTGTCTCTCTGTGTGGAGTTGGACTCACCTCATGTTTTCTTTCTTCACAGACTCGGTTTGTCGCGGCCACCTGGGGGGTGTCGGCGGGGTCCCTGGGTCCGAACTGCTGTGGCTCCGGACCGTTTGCGCTGTTAAGAGCGCGCCGTGTTTCCACCTCACCAGACCGCGGATGTTTTAGCTGTTTAGCACGTCTCACTGTTATGTTTATTAAATTCTGTTATCCTTTGAACCGTGCTCTGCTTATTTTATGCTGGGTCCATCAAACGCTGGGTCGGTGCTCTGACCGCGTCCGAAACATAACACTTTGCAGCTTCCAGTCACTTGTTCCACATCTGTTGCAGCAATCCCAAACCACTAACGCAACTCGCTCTTCATTAGTGGTTACCCATGTTTGCTATTGTGTGAAGCAAACGAGATGGGGAGGGAGGACCTACGGAAGGTCTTGGGGACAAAAAGGTGCGCTGCAGCAAGAGGAGAAAAAACTCAAATTTTTAATTTTTTAAATGTCCGCAACAAAAAAACTTGAATTAATCGATAAAATTGACATATTGCCCAGGCCTACATTATGTCCAATATCCTTTCCCCTCACTGCCCAGCAAAGACATTTATATGTACACTCTCACACATGCACATACACACACAGACACGGTCACATCAATATAAGAGTATTTAGAATGGCAATAGACAGATAAAAGTATAATACCTTTGCTCAAATATCTTTTATGAAATATAATAAAATTCAAGATGTACACAGTAAAAACAAAAACAGACCTGATTTTCATAGTTTTTTTCACTTTATCTGATGTTTCCTTTGCAGACTCTCACAGCACAGTATGATTTGGGGTGATAGAAAAGATTCCAAACATTGTCGCCAGTCTGCAAATTATCATGACTTCTTACATCCATACTGAGTCCAGACAGATGCTGTGTACTATTGGTTCACTGGTATTCTCTAAATCCGTACCCTGGAGCAAATTTATACAGACTGTAACAAAATACATATCATATACCCCTAAATACAAGACAGTCGTGTTCTCTGACATTTTTCATGAGTTGTGACCTCTGTGGTAATGTGTTCTTTGATAAAATTGCACATTTTATCGTGGCCTTTTATTGTCTCCAGTCCCAGCGACACCTGTGCACTGATCAAGCTGTTTAATCGACATCTTATACGCCACAGCAGCTGGGCGATGTACTCATGAGCACATATTTTGTGCTCATGATTCAATGATGAATCATTTTCATCATTGAAAGTACTTATTTACATTGGTCTAATGGAAAATTGTGGTTTCCAGTTTAAATCTGCTGGAATCACTTTACAAAATCATAAATATACATTGTGAGAAACTAAAAAAATTAGCTGTAACAAATTACATCAGTTTTTTTCAAGTTGATCCAGAGTATCATTTTTTTCAGTGTAGATAAAGGATTCATTCAATCTTTTAGTTCAGTGCAACAAAACCAGGAATGAAAACAAAAGTTGGTTTAGAGTTTCATAGAGTTAGAGTTTCAAAGAAAGATCAGCTTACCTTTAAAAGAATGTCTCAGAACCAGAGGCAATATCTTAATGTGTGACTTTCTTTCAGGAACATGTACGTGTGTTAATCACAATTGCGTTCCTTCCATGTGTATTACTTAGAAACATGGCACTTGTGAAGAAACCTTCAGTGCTTCTTTGTGTAATAAATCTGCTTGTGCACAACATGATCAAAGAGTCACGTGTGCAAAGCGCACCTCAACACCAAAATGTTGGCACCTCAAAAATAATTACATGACAAGCAAAATGAGGAACAGCTTCCAAATGACTGGAAAAAGAGCTGCCGAAGTACAAGCTCAGTGAAGGCGCCAGATGCAGAGAAAAATGTGACACTAAATCCTGCATTTGGCACATCCAAGGTAAACAAAAAAGTGATTATAAAAGGAAGCAAAGCGCTCCATTTTGCACATGCAAAAAAAGGCTTGATTTGTCTGTGGCAGAGCTGGTTACAGGCGCTGTCATCAAGGAGCCTCAAACCAAACACAAAGACAGAAACACTTCTCTGCTCAATCCCAGACAGCAGGTTCGGAGTAAAAAGCTCAGACAACTCAAACAAACAGACAGTTTTCTCTTCTCTGTCACAAACTGATCTCACACAAGGCAGAGTTCACCCAAATCCTCCTCAAAGTACAACGTCACCGGCGCTGCATGAAGTACACAGTTTGTTTCTTCAGAAACTAATCTCTCAGCAAACTGGGAGATGAAGCCAATAGTCGGGCTGCGATCACATGACCGGCTGAAGCAATCTCGATTCTATTTTTTTTCATCTATAATGTTTTCATTCATGCTTCTGTCACACCACGAAGATAAAATCAGACCTAACACCAGTTTGACTGCATTCACATGACAAGTTGAAGTCAATGAAAAAAAAAAAGATTCGTTTTCAATTTTTAATGATTCATATACATATTTTATAACAGAATATGTCACAGCTGTGCGTTTCACTGGTGGACAGTTGCAGTTTACAGTAACATTTACATAACCCCTGTATTTCCACTCACTTCAGTACTTCAGTACTTCAGTATTTCTGCTTTATCTTAATTTCTGATTGAGCTCCGCTACCTTTCACAGGAAAACAAAAATAATCCGTATGCCTGTCTGTCTTGCACTTTCAACCAAACAATATGCAGAAGAGTATGCTGAATTGCAGACACCTCAGGCTGCAAATGTTTCTGAGCACCAAACAGAAAATGTACTTTTGAACAACACTTGAAATTAGAGGTCCAATGAGAGCTGTTGCTTTGACAGCACTCAGGACATCAGTGCAAATAATCAGACAAATAAAGATGTTTTCCTGTATGAGACTGAAGAAAAAAAATATATATATTTCCAATCAAACAGAACTGACTGTTTTTTCCACAGTTTAGGAGGCCCTGACTGTTGCTCCACTGTGACTTATACAACAAAATATCACACATTTATTGTTTGTATGAATAACTATAATGACTATTTATATTGGACTTTCCCAGGAAACAAAGCAGAAAAAGTAAACTCATAATAAATAAAGTCATTTTTAACAGGTGCTACTTAAACTCCAGAAAATATGGTATATACGTTTCCTCTTTTGGAGACGAAGATGACCAAGACTTCATAAACTGAGTCTGCACATGGCTAATGAGGACAGTCTGGGCACAAAATATGCGATGACTATGTGGATGGACGTAGAGGATCTGGAGCAGTAGGAGGTTGGAGACATCACTTTGTACATACAATGAAATTAAAATGTGTTTATCCAGCAAACACACAACATTCACATGATATCAGGTTTTGGTCTGGATTTTGTCATGTCAGTAATGACATCATCTAGATGTCACAAAATGTTACAAATCAATGTCAAATCATCACATGCTAGGGACATTATGATTTGTTGATCATGCTGTGACATCCAGCAGACATCATGTAGAGGCTGCCAGATTCTTGGTTGCCGAATCGGGTGTGGACACATGGAGCCTAGAGTGCATCATTCCTGACAAGAAAGAAAAGGGCAAGTCGGTACACAGGAGCACTGTCGATAAGTAAGGAAGTTTATAATGTAGTTATATAAAGGTCATTTTTTTAGTTGTGAGAAGTTTGTGTAATTTGTAAAAACACAACATCACTCCGCGATATAGCTGTAATGTAGCTGAAAGTCCACACAATTATGTCATGATAACATAATTATGTAACATCATGGTGACCAAAAAGCAACATTTTCATAACTTCATTCCAGTGCAGAAATGTTTGCATGGTGTCATTTGCTGCTTATCTGGGTACGCCGCACTCCTGGTCAGCAGAATGACATTCTTAAGTTTTGAAGACAGATTAAACATGCATTCAAAACTAAATTACTAAAATCAAGTGAACCAAATTTGTATGAACATGAAATTTATAAAAAATTCCAACATTGGTGAATAGCACAATGTTTAAATACAAACATAGTAGAGAAGCTTGAATCTTCGACTGGACTGGGTTGCTTGACGTGAGGACGTTTCGCTTCAAATCACAGAAGCTTCCTCAGCTAAAATTCTTGCTCTGGAAGTCTGACTTAGTCAGGTAGTCAGGTAGCTCTGGTAGTCAGAAGTCAGACTACCAGAGCAAGAATTTTAGCTGAGGAAGCTTCTGTGATTTGAAGCGAAACGTCCTCACGTCAAGCAACCCAGTCCAGTCGAAGATTCAAGCTTCTCTACTATGGAAACCACCTGGACAACTGAGAGCCTACACAGAAACGTTTAAATACAAACATACGGACATGTCAGCATGAGTTAGTGCCACCCTTCACTTTCACAGGCTGGTTGTGGTTTGTACTTATGGATCTTCTGGGCCCCCAAACATGCACATTTTTCATCTGCTCCTGCAAAAGCTGATTACTTTGATCAGGTGTCTGTTCCTGCTTGATTGGCTGAGTACACCTGTATTAACTGATCAGCTTTTGGCAGAGGTGGTGGTCTCCAGCTTTTCAAATCAAATCTTCACTTGTATCTGAAAAACCATATTTACTGGACATGCATGACAAGTATTAACTGATCCAGGATTGCCCCATTTATCTTGGATCTCTTAAATGACACACAAAGAATTGGGCCCAAGACACATCCCATGACTTGGAAGTGTTCATGTATGCATGTCCCGACATGTTGAAAGAAAGCTGGCTGTAAAAGTGATGACTTACTGTGAAATTGTCAAAAGGCACCAATAACTGTGACAAACATGAATTTTGCACCAGAATTTGTTTTATTTCATTTGATAGAAGTATTGTTGTTGTTGCTCTGTAAAACAGATTATTTTGTTGAATTTTCTGATTCAACAGAATTGATTTGAATTGATTAAAAATCTGTCCATAAAGGTCAGGGGGACCACGCCTGCTGACCAGGCATCTGTGTGTACTCAGAGCGAGAGAGAGAGAGAGAGAGAGAGAGAGAGAGAAACTTTATTGATCCTGAAGGAAATTACCCGCTGCTCACAAACACATCAGTCACACAACAAATAAATGACTAAAATACAATAACATTACATTAAAAACAGTCTGTCAGTTGTAAAACATATAAAGTTATAAAGACACAGGACTGTCTTGCTCGGTCAGACTGTTGTGCAATCTAATGGCACGAGGCACAAAGGACTTCCTCAGTCTGTCGGTGGAGCAGCGCTGGGACAGCAGTCTGCTGCTGAATGTTCTCCTCCTCTCTCTGAAGGCCTCGTGTAGAGGGTGTGAGGCATTGCTCAGAATTTCCTTGAACCAGGACAGAGTCCTCTGCTCAACCACCTCTTCCACTGGAGCCAGCTTCAGTCCCACCACTGACCCAGCCTTTTTAATGATCTTATTCAGGTGGGAGATGTTCTTCTTACTGGTGCTGCACCAACAGACCACAGCATAGAGGAGAGCGCTCGCCACCACTGACTGATAAAACACGTGCAGCAGTTTAGAGCAAATGTTAAATGAGCCCAGCTTTTGGAGAAAGTACAGCCGAGACTGGCTCTTCTTGTAAAGAAGGTCTGTGTTGGCTGTCCAGTCCAGCTTATTGTCCAACACCACTCCCAGGTACTTAGAGGATGGTACCATCTCCACATCACTTCCCTCTATGCACACCGGCTGAGGCGTTGGAGGCTTCTTTCTGAAGTCCCGAACCATTTCCTTAGTTTTCTGGACATTCAGCTGGAGCTGGTTCTTTTGGCACCAAGCCACAAAATCCTCCACCAACTGCCTGTACTCTCTCTCCTCTCCCTCTCTGATGCAGGCCACAATAGCTGTATCATCTGAAAACTTCTGCATGTGGCAGGTTGTGGTGTTATGGCGGAAGTCAGATGTATACAGTGTGAATAGAGCAGGAGCCAGTACAGTCCCCTGAGGGGCTCCCACACTGCAGCTCAGGGTGCTTGAGATGTTTTGTCCCATGCAGACATACTGCGGCCTGTTGTTTAAATAGTCCATGATCCAGAACACGAACACCAGGAGTGGCTCCAAAGCCATCCCAATGAGCTTCTCCTGCAGCAGGTGAGGCTGAATGGTATTAAAAGCACAGGAGAAATCAAAAAATAGCACCCTCACAGCACAGCCTCCTTCATCCAGGTGTAAGAGGGTACGATGGAGAAGGTAGAGGACAGCGTCCTCCACCCCCACTGTCTCTCTGTATGCAAACTGGAGAGGATCTTGGACATGCTGTACCTGTGGCTTCAGCAACTGCAGCACTAACCTCTCCAAGGTCTTCATTATATGAGAGGTCAGTGCTACAGGGCGATAGTCAGTATTGTCCCTGGGATGCCTGACCTTATGTAGTGGGACAATACAGGATGTTTTCCAGAGAGAGGGGACATGTCCCAGCTGTAGGCTCAGGTTGAAGAGATACTGGAGAGGACTCCCAAGCTCCTTTGCACAAGTTCTCCGCAGCTTGGGATACACATTACCTGGACCGGCTGCTTTCCTGATGTTTAGCCTCTGCAGCTCCCTCCTCACCTGATGTTCTGTGATGTGAGGGAGAGCTGAAGGGGAGGGGGCGTGTGAAGTAGGTGGAGGGCAGTTATCCCCCATTAGGGAAGGAGTAATGGGAGATGTCTCTCCCTTATGCTAACTCAATGGAGGGACTCTAGCAGCCTCTGGACCCCCCATAGGAAGGGATGTGTTGCATCACAAGTACACCAATGGACCACGTGAGGCCATGGAATAATTTCACAATATTAACTATTCAGACACTTTTTTCTTCAAAACATTTGGTGTCTGCTTGATTTAAAGGCAAATGTGAGACATCTGGCATGTGTTACTTGTCATATCTGAACAAAATCAATTGTATTAGATTGTTCTTGTGAAATTTCACTGACTTTTGGCATCATTTAAGAAATACAGATCACATTACAGAAGAAAGAAGCCAAAATGTTAAAAACCACATGGACTCAACATAAAGGCAGAAATTAAAATCTGCAAATCCTGTAGTGAAGACAATAAAGAAGTGGACGGATGAGTCAATGCAGGAGCTACAGGTCTGTTCTGACTGCACAAACTGACTTTGATGTTGCATCGACAGACATTCATGGACTTTGCAACACTGAGACATCTTCCATCAGTTTTTGTAATGACCTGTGTGTGCACACCAAAACCTTCTGCACATACAGCAACAACAAACCTCAGTTTATTGGGGAACTGAGGCAGCTCCACCAGGCCAAGGAGGAGGCAGACAGAAGTGGAGACAGGCTCCTGTACAAGAAGGCGAGAAACATGCCAGAAAAGGGCGGCAGTAGCTCAGCTGGTAGGGCAAGCTGTCTTGTGAACAAAGGGTCGACAGTTTGAATCCGGCTCCCAACAAGTCAAAAATCTGCATATTGCCATTGTGTCCTTGGGCAAGATACTTAACCCACCGTGCCTGTGTACATCCCCAATTCCAATGAAGTTTGGACGTTGTGTAAAATGTAAATAAAAACAGAATACAATGATTTGCAAATCCTACACCACAAAGACAAGATATTTAATGTTCAAACTGATAAACTTTGTTGTTTCTGTCCAAATATTTGCTCATTTTGAAATGGATGCCTGCAACATGTTTCAAAAAAGCTGGGACAGTGGTATGTTTACCACTGTGTTGTTACATCACCTTTCCTTCTAACAACACTCAATAAGCATTTGGGAACTGAGGACACTAATTGTTGAAGCTTTGTAGGTGGAATTCTTTCCCATTCTTGCTTGATGTACGACTTCAGTTGTTCAACAGTCCGTGGTCTCCGTTGTCGTATTTTGTGCTTCATAATGTGCCAAACATTTTCAATGGGCGACAGGTCTGGACTGCAGGCAGGCCAGTCTAGTACCAACACTCTTTTACTACGAAGCCACGCTGTTGTAACACGTGCAGAATGTGTCTTGGCATTGTCTTGCTGAAATAAGCCCTGAGCCCACGCCATAAGATCCTTTACACAATGATATATATATATATATATATATATATATATATATATATATATATATATATATATATATATATATCTTTATTTCTTCTGCAGCTTCCAAGTTATCATGATACAACTTTTAACTTTGTGTTATGTCTTCAAAATCGGTCTTTTGCACGCTCTCCACTTGTGTTGCCACACAGCTCCTGCTCTTAGCTGCTCCACTGGAGTTATTATCTTCCATGGCTTTAAACACACATCCACTTTCACGCAGTCACCCAAATTTTGACTTGCTCATTTGAAGTGTGATGATGAGTCACTGCCTCAGTGCGCACACACAGCGGAGCTCATGTGATACATTAATTCCAGAAGTGATTAGAGGTGTTTTCAGCATCCAAGGTTTGATAGAAAATGATTAATCCGCTACAAAATAATTATTTTATATAGAGTCCAGCACACAGAGCAGGTGGAATTGTGTGCGCAAGAGAGCCGCTCCAAAAATAGCCTCTCAGGTCTTGCCTCAGTGCGCACACACAGCAGAGGTCATGTGATCCATTAACAAGATATTAAATCAACATACTTTTACATACAACAGACATCAACATACAGACATACTTTTACAGCTAGGAACTGTTTTATCAAGCTATAAAAAAACATTAAAAAAAATTACCTTAAGGTGTTCAAAATACATTCCACATGGAGCAGGAAAGAGAGGGGAAAAAAAAGCGTCCAGATGAAACAGTCCTCTGATTCTAGAAGTGATTAGAGGTGTTTTCAGCATCCAAGGTTTGGCAGAAAATGATTAATCCACTACAAAATTTTATATAGAGTCCAGCGCACAATTGTGTGCGCAAGAGGAGAGCTGTTCCAAAAATAGCCTCTCAGGTGCTGCGAAGGTGCCAGGCGCACGGATAATGGACTTTTTGCACACTCATAAGCACCACGCAAATGCCTCTAAGCCGTCGCAGTAACTCGAACACAAACTGCGCCACACTGTTGTTGCTAACTTTTGAACATCTTGAAATTAGCACCACGCTCAGAGAGGAGCCTCGTTAACTGAAGATAATGCCTCTAAGAGCCACTCTGAGCCACTATACTGCCACGATAGCTCACAAAACAAAAAAAAAAAAAACAGGGTGCGTGGCTCCTTCTTCATCCTTCATTATTCGGTGGGACCATGGCTTTACAGTCTGAGGAGCAACCCCTTCCTCTCGCTCCACTGATATGGTAAACAGTGCTTTACGCCGAGAAAGCAACAGAGTTATCCAGTAACATTCACATGCAAACTAGTGGGGCAATCCTGATAGTTACACACTCTTTGTTTGAGCACGTGAGATTGTCATCAGAGGCTCTCCATCTACTCCATATGCTTTCACTGATTGCTGTGCGCAATGGCGCAGGGTGCATTGGAGCTCAATAGTATGTACTCATTGGAGCACCCAGAGGGCTATTCAAATGGGCCAACTAGTAACATATCACTCCTGAAAATGATCTTTGGCTTTTCACGTGAGGTAAATCTGCCCTACGATTGGATTTTGGAAAACCATGTGACGGTAAATCAATTCCAATTGGACACTCACATTGCGCACGTCATCACACAGCTTCTATGAGGAGTACAAAGATGGCCGTTGGCTGGCTCGAAAGTCCGCGGAGTTAACATTTCAGCAAAAAAAGAAGTAAGTTTCTATCTCATATCATTATAAAGTTATTTATAATTTAGTAAAGCTTGGTCTTAGCCATTGTATACAATGGCGTCGGCCCCAGAGGGTAAATGATCTAATTATGGATCATCACTTCGATATGATTGGGCTATGTGAAACCTGGCTTAAACCAAACCAGTCTCAGCCAGCCACTAGCCCTAAGCTTCACTGAAAGACCCAGACTTTAAATAGAGTCGAGGGTGCGGCCTGCTCCAATTCCTAATAAAATGATGATGATGATGGTAAAAAGCATAGTAACATACTAGGAACTTCAACCTGCCCAAGGAAGTGCTCATCATCTTCTACACATCCATCATCCAGTCTGTGTTGTGTGGGCCGCCAGAAGAGGAGGTACTGCTGGCCCACCACCAGAGGGCGCCCTGCCTGAAGTGCGGGCTTCAGGCACGAGAGGGCGCTGCAGCCTCACAGGAACAGCCGAGGTGACAGCTGTCACTCATCAACTATGACAGCTGTCACCGATCATCTGCACTCACCCCGGATAAAAGCAGGATGACACCTCCACCACGTCGCCGAGATATCATTCTTCTACGGAGGTAACTTCTCAGCTATCGTCAACTCTGACAAATAATCTGAGCTCTTTTTGCAGCCGTTTTCCTGTGGTGTTTCCTTATCTGCTGGATTGGCGTTTGGTGTGATTAGCGACGGCTTTGCCTCACACCCCAACCAGATAAGTGGTTAAACAGGAGCTGCACGAGTGTGTGATTTGAGGTGGAGGTGGAATTCCCACCGTTGTTGTTACTGGGTGTACACACACCCACACTTGACTGTCTTTGCTCTTCGCCAGCTGTACCAGATCCGACACGCGGAGACGGTGGCCACCTGAGGGACTCGGGACCTGGCGGCTCCAGTATCCTTCGGGTTCGGTGGCGGAGGAAATCGTGTGGTTCCGGTTCTTCTCTAGACGGACGTCTCCTATCGTCGAGCCTGCCCACACGACACCTTTATCCATTGACTTTGTATTTATTCTATAATCTGCTGTGTTTGGTTGTGGCATTCACAACAGTAAAGTGTTCAAATTTAACTCCTTCTATTGTCCGTTCATTTACGCCCCCTGTTGTGGGTCCGTATCACTACACTTTCACAATAGTCTGTCCTGTTCATCTCCATCTCTGTTTGGTTTCCCTCTGCCTCCAAACATGATAGGCACAGACTTCAACCAACTGTCATGTCTGCAGAATAAAATCATCGGAGCCAGCCTCCCCTCCATCCAGGACTTATACCGGTCCAGGATCAGGAAGCGAGCTGGTAACATCTCTGCAGACCCCTCACACCCTGGACACACCCTTTTTAAACTCCTCCCCTCTGGTCCACATTACAGAGCTCTCTACTTCTGAACAACCAGAGACAGAAACAGTTTCTTTCCACAGGCCATCACACTGATGAACAACTTAACCTGCCAAAAAAACCCACTCATTCATATACTTCACATACAACTTCAAGCTGTTTGTCTGTTTCTCCTTTGCACACACTCTTCTTTTTTTGCACATTTATTTGCACATTTTATTTGCTCATTTTTTACTCTGAATGATTTCATGTTTACTGTATACTGTATTTATACATGCCGTACAGAGAGAGTGTAGCTCAAACCGGAGTCAAATTCCTTGTTTTCTTGGAGATACTTGGTGAATCAAGGCTATTCTAATTCTGATTCTAATTCATTCCCTCTAAGGGCTTTTCTAGTTTTAAACTGGTTTTACATTAAGTTGCTTCATTATTCTCTTTTCGATGTCTGATGGCAGCTGACAACCGAGGGATTAGAGGCCTGCAGCAACTCAAACCACTCAAAAGTTTTACTAAAGACTTAAATTAGCTCTCACAATGACTTAAAACAAATCCTTCATGCATAATCTTAACTTAAAATACACGATCACTGACTTTAGAAGTCAAAGTGTACCACAGATTTTCCTCAGCAGAAAGACAAAACAAGACTGTTCTAATGTTGTTTAAGAACTTTAAATTCTTTGTTCATATCAGATGACAGTCAGACACATTGACCCACGGAGAGGATAAATATGCTTGGATGGATCGTGAAAGTGTTTTATTTTATGAAACTCTCAAATAATGTAATTAAGATAAACTTGAAAATATAAAATAATCATATAAATTTATCATTTACATTTTTCATAATTCAATTTAATTGTTCTTGCATTAATGAGCATTAGTCATCAATTTTTTCAAATAGTTAATAAGTCATAATTCCTCATGAACTGATTGTTTTGAATCACATGATTGATAAGGAAATGCTTCCCCCTGCATGACTGGTACAAGATTAAAAATATAATGCAATGCTGAAATACCCTCAGCTGCATGAGCATCGTCTTCTTTAGAATTTGCAGTTGATTAATTGGAACCCCAGTGCAAAGTGTATATATATATATATGTGTATATATATATATATATATATATATATATATATATATATATATATATATATATATATGTGTGTGTGTGTATAATTAGACATGTATTGCTATTTACATTAATTATTAAGAGTCTATTGTCTTATGTATACAATTTGTGGATGTTCAATGAAGCCCCTCTATCAATCAATCAATCACAAACAATATTTATCTTTTAACACAGGAGGGCATGCGTGTGCACACAAGAGGAGAGCATCCGACAGACTGTTTGCTGTTGTGGCGCTCTTCTAATCTCTACAGGGTTGTATTAATTTCTTTTATTTCTGTTTAATGCTTCTTTTAGTTTTTAAGTGCATTTACTGTGAATCTTACTTGAATACATTCCTCCTGTTGTGAATCGCTATCGGTTAGCTTTCGCTATCGGTTAGCGTTCACTAGTAGTTAGCTCGCGTTAGCTAGGTTGACTTTCTCCCCCTCATTTCTTTCATTACTGTTTCTACCAGTCTAATACTTCTGTTAGTTTTTCAGTGTAACTGCTGTGAATTTTAGCTCATTATCTTACTCCTGTGTGAACCTTCAGAGTGGTTAGCATTTTTGCTAGTGGTTAGCTTGTGTTAGCTAGGTGACTCCCCCCCTCTTTCTTTTATTACTGCGGTCTCTACCCTTAATAAGTGTGAATCACCTCGCTCTTGGCCGAGTGGTTTCTCCTGGAACCCGATCCGTTATGAGTCCTCTGCACTTGCATGATGCTTTCGGATTAGGTTATGTATGCACTGATCCCTGCCGCACTGCTCAAATGTGCCTTCATGGGCACAGGGGCTAGAAAATCTACAAGTAAGCCTTGAAACTATCAGCCCACCCAATCCCGAACTTTGCACCAACCACGACTACGAGTTTGCGAAACTAAACTGACAATTCAGGGACTATGGTCCAATATTGGGTAACTTGCCAACTGCTGCTCAGTGAAGAAGCCTTCCATTGTCATCACAGTAGAGACCTTGCATGACTCCACCACTCCAGATGGGGCAGACTCCATTCAGATCCTTGGCTACTTGCTCATCTGTCGCAGAGACTGCACTGGAATGACCGGTGGTGGCATTGCAGTCTACTGTCTAGAAGGTATCTCCACCTACCACAATCCATTCAAAAACCCTGATGATTTTGAGCTCATGTGGTGCACTGTTGCTCTGAAAACCAGGACGCTTCTGATAGGAGCTGTTTACCGCACCCCAGCTGCCTCCATTGATGTCTCAGATGATCTTGACACAAATACGTTCTCTGTGATGGATGAGTTTGAATACCAGTCTGTAATGCTCATAGGCGACTTTAATGTACACCATCTTGAGTGGCTGGGTCGCAACATCACAGACAATGCTGGATGAAGAGCCTTGCAACTTGCCAACTGCCTAGGACTGGATCAAACTGTCATCGAACCAACTGGGGGGACAACATTCTAGATCTAGTTCTATCAGACGTGCAACCACGACAACCCTGGAGAACATAGGTTCCTCTGACCATAACCCTGTTCTCATACAGTTACAAATCCCAGTCTTCAGAGACAAGCCATACAAGTGGAGAGTGTGGAAATATGATAAGGCTCACTTCTGGAAATGAAGGGTACCTAATCTCCATACACTGTTCCAGCATCTTCAACGTAGAAGAGCCTGAAACCATCTGCACCAACTTCACCACCATATTGCAAGACACCATGGCAACATTTATTCCAAACAAGACCATCATCAGAAAGCCTTGGGATAAAGCCTGGTTCAATGCACAGTGCAGATGAGTAGCCATTAAAAAAACGTAGGCTATATCACAACATGCAGTCCTCCAATAATCCGGCTTTGAAACAAAGGTTCCTTGTGGCAGGAGCAGCTTTCAATCAAGCTGAAAAGCAAGCAAAGAGAGAGTACAATAACAAACTGAGGAAAGATCTTTTAGACAACTCACTTAACTCAAAGAAATGGTGGGGTATAGTGAATTCACTTTCAGGGAGAAGTGGATCGACAGACATCCCCGTCACTGTACACCAGGGTATCCCCCATATCATGGCAAGTGAAAAGGCTAACATCTTCTGCCAAACCTTTGCGGAGATGTGTACTTTGCCTGAGGCATCTGTGCATCCTCTGCCACAGTGCTCTTTACCAACAGCTTTGTTTGCCTATGTGCACTTCAAACCCAAAGATGTTAGGAACAGCCTGCGCAACCTGGACCCAGGAAAGGCCTCAGGGCCGGATGAAATACCTACAAGGGTCCTCAAAGAGTGCACAGGAGAACCAGGCCCCTCATTCATCTCTTCCAACTCTTCTCCCATGCCATGTTCCCAAAACAATGGTAAACTGCCAGCGTGATCCTAATTCACAAAAGGGACTCAAAATCAGACCCAACTAAATACGGTCCCATATCCCTGCAATCTGTCATCAGTAAAGTGATGGAATCCTTGGTTCATAAACAACTCCAGGGCTACCTCTTCCATCATGAGCAATGAACAATAATCAGTATGGATTCAGACTGAACCACAGCACAGCCGACCTCCTCACAGTTTTGTACCAGGCATGGAACAACATCCTGGACAAAGGAGGAGAAGTGTATACTGTCACACTAGACATCAAAGGTGCATTCGACGAGGTCTGGCACAATGGCCTTTGTGCTAAGCTTGGGTCCAAGAGCATAACTGGACAATTACATCTCTGGCTATGGAACTCCCACCAAGGAAGGTCCAATCAAGTTGTCCTCTCTGGGCAGTCCTCATCACCTGAACCAATCAATGCATCAGTTCCCCAGTGATCCATTCTCATCCACTATTATTCTCCATCTTCACAGATGATGTTGTGGAACAATGTGAAAATAACATCTATCTCTATGTGGATGATTCCACCATCTACGCCCCAGTAGCATCAATGAGTGGTCCCGAGGTGGCTGCATCCCTAAATAAGGACCTGGAAAACATCCCACAGGTGGGCTGATATCTGGAGGGTCATATTTGAGCCTCGCAAATGCAAGGCCATGGTCCTGTCCAGAAAGTGGGCTCCATCCTGCCCAGATCTGTTCTTTGGGACAGCCAGAATTGACCTCACTGAGCAGATGGATGTCCTGGGACTCTGCATCGACAAAAAACTACTGTGGACCAACTGCAAACATGCTGGACAGCATCTCAGAGCACTGCAAAGGCTGGCCAACAAGCTTGACGCCAAAGGCAGGGCCAACATCTACAAGACCCAGGGCAGGAGTGTCACAGAGTCCTCTTGCCTGGATGAATGCCTCAAGACCACTCTTGGGCCGTTAGACAAACATTGAGAAAAAGACCCTGAAAATCATCGGTGTGGATGAGGACACTGCCCAAAGCAATCATGCCATCAGCAAGGCTCAGAAGAGCAAAGAAGAACTAGATAGAACTCTCCAGGGAGGGTAACATTAGGATTTTACAGCAGGCCACGGAGCAGCTGACTGGAGACCCTGCAAGGCTTATGACGAATGTGGGTGTGGAATCCATTAGCTTAGCGAGGATGTATCGCAGAAAATCCACTATGGTCATAAGTGCAGTTTATGTGGCAGGGTGGGAAATTCAGGAAGTTGAGACTGTGGCCTGTTTCAGTAGATGCGTCTGTAACCCATGGTTGTTTTGCCGTTGTTGTTTAATCCTTTTTTTCCTCGTTCAAACTTTGTAATTTTTGTTGAGTACTGTTTTTTCGCATTTTCCTTGAATGCCACCGTAATGCTGTTCAGCAGCTTCCGCTCAGAGCTGAGTCATTTACTTTCACGGCATCGACCTGCACGGAGCAAGGTAAATTTCTCTGTACATTCCCTTGGTCAAATGGGTAAAACACTTCTTTGAACTGTGATTTTGAGTACTAAATCTGTTTTTCAGATGCACAAAACTGTTGTGGAAGTTCGGACCTGTAACTTTTGAGCCCAGGAGAATGAATGTATTGTGAAGAATATAATGGTGAGTCTTGCACATTTGTGGTCATGAAATGCTCAAAAATGCTTTTTGAGTTATAAAACCAGTTGGGATATGCTATTTTGTCGAGAATGTGACTGTTGTAAGTTGCTAATGATTTATTAGCCATGTTAGCTCTGTGGAAATTAAGCTAGCACACCCACCTGAGCTTCCCTAAGCTAATACACTTGCATGTGAGGTTTTAAGCTAACCTACCACATGTGTGGTGTCGCCAAAGACCCATTGTGATATGCAATTACTTCTCATGGTTTGTTTGCTGTTCGCTCAAATGTTTTTTTTTTTTTGTTGTTTTTTGATATGTATTTATTTTCAACAAGAAATGTATGGACATGAATATGAAAGACAATGCATTTGAAATGGGAAATTCAGTTTTTTAATACAGATGTGATAAGAGTAGTTATATTAGGTGGATTATATATTGTATTTTGCAAATGAAGTAATTTCTCTGCACATCTGTGTGCAGGCTGGTTTTTTTCTTATGAGATATTGATACAATCTACTCCCATGAACTGAGCCGTGTTGTTCAAGGAGTGAATGCCACCTGAAATGTCTATGCCAGACGTTCAAGATCTGAAGGCCATCTGTCTCCGAAGAGGGTGGTAGGACAAAAAAAAAAGAAAAAAAGAAAAAAAAGATTCCACATATTGTTTGGAGGATTTCCCCTTTTTTTATTTATTTATTTATTTATTTTTAATGAGATCTCAGACACATCTTTTTTGGGGGGTCAGGCCTGATACCACACAAAAAAACATGCATCAGGGAACTATTACTTGTACTACTGGACAATTGAACTCATAGTGAAATACCAATTGAAAGGCAAATATTAGGTGCACTCAACTGAAATGGACAGTATAACCCAGTGCACTTATGACAACTTAACAGTATTTCCTAAAGTATGATGAAGTTGCATATTGAATCTGAACCAAGTGAAATGGAGGTTGTATACACTTGTCAATTTCAAGTAAATAGTTAAATACACAACAAAAATATAACGCAACACTTTAGTTTTGCTCCCATTTTGTATGAGATGAACTCAAAGATCTAAAACTTTTTCCACATACACAATATCACCATTTCCCTCAAATATTGTTCACAAACCAGTCTAAATCTGTGATAGTGAGCACTTCTCCTTTGCTGAGATAATCCATCCCACCTCACAGGTGTGCCATATCAAGATGCTGATTAGACACCATGATTAGTGCACAGGTGTGCCTTAGACTACCCACAATAAAAGGCCACTCTGAAAGGTGCAGTTTTATCACACAGCACAATGCCACAGATGTCGCAAGATTTGAGGGAGCGTGCAATTGGCATGCTGACAGCAGGAATGTCAACCAGAGCTGTTGCTCGTGTATTGAATGTTCATTTCTCTACCATAAACCGTCTCCAAAGGCGTTTCAGAGAATTTAGCAGTACATCCAACCAGCCTCACAACCGCAGACCACGTGTAACCACACCAGCCCAGGACCTCCACATCCAGCATGTTCACCTCCAAGATCATCTGAGACCAGCCACTCAGACAGCTGCTGAAACAATCGGTTTGCATAACCAAAGAATTTCTGCACAAACTGTCAGAAACTGTCTCAGGGAAGCTCATCTGCATGCTCATCGTCCTCATCGGGGTCTTGACCTGACTCCAGTTCGTCATCGCAACTTCGCACAGCCATTGAAGAGGAGTGGACCAACATTCCACAGGCCACAATTGACAACCTGATCAACTTTATGCGAAGGAGATGTGTTGCACTGCATGAAGCAAATGGTGGTCACACCAGATACTGACTGGTATCCCCCCCCCCCAATAAAACAAAACTGCACCTTTCAGAGTGGCCTTTTATTGTGGACAGTCTAAGGCACACCTGTGCAATAATCATGGTGTCTAATCAGCATCTTGATATGGCACACCTGTGAGGTGGGATGGATTATCTCAGCAAAGGAGAAGTGCTC